>NW_027494353.1:0-247724 GCF_021521415.1 Bidens hawaiensis | reverse complement strand
TGCAGGTCCGTCGTCCTTCAAATCAGCTTGAGGTTCTTCAACAACCTGACATATACATACACAATTAGCATGGTGTAACTAAAATGAGTTGGCTAATGTCAATACATATAATTAAAAGGCAAATGTAATTATGTGAAGGAAACATATGGTTGAAATAATGGTCATCACTTTCAAATAAAAATTAATAATGAAATGAACGTTCAATGAAATGTCGAAACGTTTGTCTTTGTGAATAGATCAGAGGGAAATTTGTCTATGTCCATTTATATAAACGGATGAACGCAGACAACATTTTTGTTCGTTTAGTTAAACAAACGAACATGAAGTGAAGTGTCATTAACGTTCGTTTATGTTGGTGGACATTCATTTATGTCCATTAGTTATTTGTTAAGATTGTTCATGTATATATTTGTTTAAATCTTTTAGGTCTGTTACCATTTCGTTTAATTACATGAAAATAAAATATCACTCATCACAATTTAGTCTGTTTTTATTAACTTTTTTGGCTCAACAGAATGACGTTCATGTTTCCTTTTAATTGGTGTTCGCTCAAATCTTTTGGTTTATGTTCAATTATATACCTTCGTTACATTCATGAAACATCCGTTTATTTTGTTAAGGAATGAACATGAACAAGAAATCTCAGTTCATTTAATGTTTTTGTTCAATCGTCTGTTCAGTTAAAGCTAAATGAGTGAACATGAGCATGCCTCACTCATGTTCGTTCGGTTTGTATACCGGCCTACAAAAAATGTTAAAGTTGAACACACCTCAGACACTGAACCATCCTCGTTGGCATCTTTGGAGTTCCCCAATAAGCTCTTCTTTTTGTTTGCTTTTGACTTTGGTAAGTATGTCACAACAGCTGTAAAAAAACGGGTTAATTACACAAATGGTCCCTGTGTTTGGCAAAGTAACACATTTGGGGTCTAATGATTAAAAGTTTCAAGTTTGGGGTTGTGGTTTTGATTTTGTAACAAGTTGATTAACTTTCATTGGGTTTTCTGTTAACTTTGTGTGAAATAATACGCAATTTGGGCAAACAATAATATAGCTTATAGTTTACAAAATTAAAAAGTTGACTTGATGGAACAAAACGTACGATGTTTCAGCCCAAAGGCAGCCAAAGGGTTGTACTCAGGGTCACTGGGATCCACTGGATATCCTGAACGTGCAAAGAATACATGAGCATATAGACTCCCATTATGCTTCAGAGCCTGAAATTAAATACAATACACGCTGAGTGACGGTATAAATATGAGCATACACGGGTGCATATTGAAACATAAGGTGTTTGAATTTGATGTTTGAAGCAAATTATCTGATTAATATAACTTCATGTTGTGATAAAATGGTTTTTAATGTTTGAATGAACTGATTCCGCTACTGTCAGCTTGATTATTTAGCAGTTAAATAATCAAGTTGGAATAACTGAATTCACAATATTTGCAACAAAATCGAGAGTAAAAATAAACTAAATATTTAACCCATCTTTCAAATTAAAATTTACTCCCATTTCACAACACGAATATTCCTTTTTCACACAAACTTCTTTATTAAATGGTAGGTCAGAAACCCGTGTATTACACAGGTTAAATAAAAGAATAATTAAATACAATGAAGATATAGAAATATAAAATATGATTAAAGTGGGCCGGTGAGAAAGAAATCAATTCTCTTTTTAAACTCAGTTTGTTTCAAATCAAATTGAACTTACTTTAATTTTTGCAAGTTGTAAATTTATATATTACGTAGTAAAAGGTGAAATAAATGCTCACCAAATTATAGCACGTGGCAGCGGCTAGTTACTTATTTATTAGGTATAGATTTCATCTATTAATCTACTTCAATAATCAAAACATGCCAAATCTTCAAAACATCTAATTCTTACAGCTTCAAACACCTTTTTTAAAATCCTTATTATCATTGATTACATGATTATGATTATTATAATGTCACACGCCCAAACTTAAATAGCATGCAGAAAATAATCACTTTTTGAAGAAAAAAATGAATTCCTGTATTAAAGTTAGTGCAGTACAGTTCAAATGAGGATTAATCCTCAACTGATTCAGTAATAATTAGGTACCTCAGACAGATAATACTTCGAAGAAAGAGTCCTGGTGCTCTCAGGCCCCCAAACCGCATAAGGTATGTTTGACTCATGCCATTTAAGTAAATCCTCATTCCCAAAATCATTAAACTTGTCATGTTCAGATAGATAAAACCACATATCCTGCGCAAAAATCATAATAAATATTAATTGAACATGTGAATCGTATTGTATTTGATAATGATAGATTACATGTGTTTATATAGAGTACATAAATACATCTAGCACTCTCTGATATAAACTAATAATACATGATTAACTGTCTAATGCTGTCTAATAATATTCAAGCCCTAATTATTTCAATAAAACCAAATCTCATTCAAATTCAAAATTATTAAGTACACCGTACACAAATACAGTTAGACAAAGTGATTGTGTAATTCATTAGCATACTGATCAACTCTTCGTGATATACTGGTATATAAGTGTTTACATAATAATTAGGGTTTCGTGTACAATTAAAGCGATTTACACGAGTAATAAAGTAATTGAAACGTACGAGAGGTTCAGATTTGTGAAAGAGATTGGAGATCTGAACAGACGGATCGGATCCAGAAGGCGAGGGTTTATTGGAAGAGAAGAACTTGGAGGCGAAGTAATATATGACGGCAATCCTTATGATTCCGGTGAACATCTGGCCAACGCCTTGCTGCTGCTGCTGCCGGTCGCCGCCGGCATCGCCTGCCTCCACCGCTGCCGGAGGCGCCATGTTGTTTACGGCGGTTGTACGGGTTTAGATAGAGAGAGAGGAGATGCAATCTAGAAGTGGAAGTGGAGGTGTTGGTGGTAACGATTGGTTGATTGATGCCTTCAAAACAACAACTTGGTCTCGCTCGCAAGTAACTTACTTTTGTGACGATAAATATCCCTTAACTTGCTAAGTTGCTATTCTCGTTTAAAAAATAAATTTTTAAAAAAACTAAGTTTTTTAATTTTTTATGTTAAGGCCTGGGGTGTACATAACGCCTAGACCGTTAAAACTGAGTTAACAAAGTTTAACGAGTAACATACCACTTTTTTTATGGGTAAATGTGACAGACTTTGAAATTATATATAAGCACACAATAATTTAAGAATCAATTTTACATTAAACAAACAGGCTGAGTTAAATGGGATAAAATAGATGATGTGGTGTTTATACGGAGTTAAAAAAGTATGAATGCATACCTCATATCCTAATAAATTGCATATGGGGGTCAAGAGCCTATCACCCATTAGCTATTATAATTACTATGGGAGGGTCAAGAACTAGATTAAATAGGAATACGAGAATGATACTTTAATTTCTGAGAGCTCATTTAATTAATTTCAATCCATGTCATTTTCATACTAGCTAATTCATCCACTACACTTAACTTTTAAAAGATACCTTATTTTTCAATTTCTTTTCTTATATTTGTTTCAAACCTACAGTGATGTCTAGTTTGAAAAATCCTTACAGAGCTAAAAAGTTTGAGATTGGACTCAACTTGTTTACAGCCGGCTCTAAATGAAAGGAAAAAAAGTGTTATATGGTCGCAACAAAAATAGCTTTATTGGGCCTTTACTACACTTGGCTTGGGCTCATATTTCCTTGGCTATTTATATACAATTTTTATTCAAGCGAGCTTGTCTTGATTACAATTCAGTTGTAACTTATACAAACTAGCTCATCTCAACTCGAAAAATATACAAGTTGGTTTCGACTAAAACTTTTCCGTGTGAGTTACAAATTATGAGCTATTTGAACAACCCTACAACCACCCACCACCATGATAACACAATCTTATTAGACCTTGTTGTCATAGTCAAACCCTCTTATCCAAGCAAAATCTATAATGTACTCACCGGCCACCACCATTCATATTTACGCTACACCCCACTTATATCCATAAATCGCTACATTTCGCCCATCTTAACTTGGTTCCCCCCACTCCATCACACTTCTTTATGGCTCCATTCCTTATATAATATATATAATGAAGATAGTTTAGACGGAGAACAATGACAGAACTAGGATTTTTATTTATCTTTTATTTTTTTGTTTTATTTATTGTAACACCCACAAAATTTTGGTCCAAATTTGACAAAATTTAAAAGTAAAGGACAAAAAATATTCATAAGATAAGTAATGGGAAAAAATAAAGTAAAGAAATGAATGCATGTTTATGTTAAGGAAAATAAGTATGGAAACTTCATCCCATATGAAAAGTAGGAAAGAAATGAAAGCACTTTATAAGGAAGGAGTTTCCCATGGTAATGTTCTTGTATGGCTAACCACACTCACTAGTCCTAGCGGAGGGTGCGAAGCACTCGACGCGCACGGACTCGGACTCATTCGAACTCGTAATGTGGCGTTTTGATTTCACACTTGGCACTTTAGTATTTTTGAACTGTGGAAGATAGACCAAGAAGTGACAAGATACTAAAGTTTAAGGAATAAAAAAAATTCTGATTTCCAGACCCATCGTGCTACGCGATGGATGGGTATACGGATTAGATCATCGCGCTACGCGTTGTAGTTTCCTATGAGTTTAAAAAAAGGGGCGTCGCGCTACGCGATGGTCCAGAGGGAAGGGGGTATCACGCTACGCCATGACCCGGTTAAGTAACCGGATCAACCACGTGTCAACACGTGGCAACCTCTGGTGGATTGCGGCATCGCGTTACGCGATGGCCAGGGGGAAAACCCCATCGCGCTACGCGATGGTGGTCAAAACTTTGCCTATAAAAGGGGGATACGGGTTTGAAGCATTCTCATCCCATTTTCACACTCACTTTCACACACATAACCTTAGGAGACGTGCCCGTCTCGTGTGAGGTTCCGTGGTTCCGATTTCTTGTAATTCGTGCAAGGAAGTCTTAACGACCCGTAGATGTGTTAAGCGAGTTCGAAACAAGGTTCTGATGGTTTAAGCTTCAGTACGTGATAAGGAAATAGAAGTGATGCCCGCTTAAAGCTTAGGCAAATAAAATATCCGCATAAGGTCCGAGATAAAAAGCAGGCATTGGTCAGTGAGATACATTGATATATCAAAAGGTGAAGACGTCCAAACCTTTTTATAGTGTGAAATGTTTTATGATGTGAATACGTCTATGTACTGTATATTTTGAAAAGATATTTACTCTTTAAAACTATGGACTGTTATTCATATGTAAAAGAGTTATGGAAATATTTGCATGAGGGTTGGTTCAAATCCTCTAAAACGTTTTGATACAAGGTAGTACTAAACACTCAGACCAAAATACACATGTGTCTGGATCCATTCATATATGATTTGTAGTGGGCCACTACAAACATACTGACCATAAGGCAAGTGACTGTCTCTAGGGTGAGTGAAGTCCGATTATGTGGTCTATTGGTATTTTTAGTTCCGATGAGATGGGATGAGGCCCACTGAGTCGTTGAACACTATTGGTGTTGTATCATAACGAAGGTGATTTTGCATTTGATTATATTATGATGAATTATGGAAATCTTTTTATTGAGTCAGCGTTATTCACCAGCACATAGCTGACGTATTTTTCCCCTATTTCAGGGAACGATAAAGGTTAGTACAGACAAGCAAGACAGATTAGAAGATTGGGAAACATGGTCTTTAGAGGTGATCTGATGGCTCAGATATTTTATTCGAAATATTATAAATAATGATACTTTCAAATGACAAGGTATTTGAAAATTTTAATGGGTATTAAATCCCGAGTTTTCATTATAATAATATTTTATGACTTCCGATAAAAGAACGTAACTCTGATATATTTGCAAAACAGGTACCAACTATTGTTCATACGCCTAGGCCCTAGGCCGAGGTGTGACAAGTTGGTATCAGAGCCATCGATCTTAGCGAATTAGGTATTTTATTATACCTAGGCTTTGATCAAAAGTAAGTTATGATGAAATCATTAGATTGGGAATATCAAAAGGAGTCAATCCTTGAATAATTAGAAATGTTATGGATAAGATTCAATCTTATTATTTATATATTGGTGCTAGGTACTTGATTAAAAGTATCTAAAATGCAACTATTAAATAAATTTTACGGATAAGATATAACAAATACAAAGTACGGATAAGATAGGAACATACACTTATCCTTAATATATTCTCACCCGATCGTCAATCTAAAGTTGAAGATTATTCCAATATTCGTTAAGAAAGAAGGAAAACGATATAGGGAGACAGTTCTGCTTCAATCCCCATATCTAAATGATAACGATGCAGATAACAATGGAGGAAGATTTAGATTCCTTCGATGCTAATATTTTACTAAGTTTGGATTGCTCCGAATCACAATATGATTTGAACAGGATTTGATAGATCCAAGAAAAACAATGATGTTAAAAGGAAGTAATAACTTATCCGGAAAAAAATCCTCAGGGACAGGAAAATTTTAATCTAAAATCCCTACTTGACTTATACTTAAGAAGAACGTCTGAATATGAATTAGGATCAAGTCAATCCTAAGAAGTCAGTAATGTTAAAAGGACAAGAAATCATGACCTATCCAGAAGGAAATCCTTAGGGACATGAATATTTTGAATATTCAATAAACCTTGAATGATTAAGTGCGGAATATAATTCCTTAGAAGGAATATATAATATCAAAGATGATTATGATATCAATATTATAAAAGTAATGCTTAAGAAAGAAATAAAAAACGGATGAAAAAGGAAAAAGAAAGAGAGAGACGAGAATACTATGGACAACAAGATCAAGAAGTTGATTGTTCATTGGAAGAAATGAATAAGGAAACGTAGTAGTGATGATACGCACTCATGTAACTATGATGTTCCCCGAATACTGAAATTTCTTTTCTTGTAGTATGACAAGAAAAGAAAGTGCAAACTCTAAAAAACAATTCTTCCAATGAAATTAGAAGTAAGAAGGGTGCTTATAAGGTGTAACAACTTGGGTTTTCCACATACCACTTAATTTAAAACCCGACTCGTTTTAGGATTCGGGAAGTTTTAACCTTGAAAAGTATCACGTTTATCGAGGAATTTCTATAAAAATTATAATTATATAATATATATACTTCAAATATATTTAACTTTCAAAAATGTACATATTTGGCCCAAATGTAAAATTCAAACCCATAATGCTTCCACCTTTAATCTCCAGGGACTAGTTTGCAATTTCTGCATATTAGGTTCATAACCCATTTACCCAGAACCCGTATCCATACCCGTATACCCAAATCCGACCCGTTTAGTTTACTTGAGCCTCAATTAACGATCTAAACTTGGAATTAAATCGGGGATTTGATCTCTTTTACCATAAACGGCCTAAACCAACTCGTTAATTAAGAAACAAGATCAAAAACGATAAGAATTTACTTATAAACCCGAACCGGCCTAACCTAGAATTTCATATATAACGTAGAGTTCATTATACTTAAATTAATCTCGTCTGCACGTCCCTTATATCAGCACCTATCTGAGCCCTAAGTTTAATTGGGTTATCGAAGTTTGTTGGTACCTGTTCATCGTCGTTTTCGGCCAGCATTGTTAATTCAGTTGGGATCTGTGTTCAAACATCGATTGAGGTAATTAGTTATATCATTGAGATCTTTTTGATGTGTATCACAATAGCCCTAATATTAATTTAACGATCGATTAACGAATTGATCAATTTCATATTTAGAGTTCATAATCAAACTATGTTCAAGTCAGTGTCTGTATATGTAAAACTGTTTGTGAATGTTAACCAGCTGACACCCTAGCCTAGTTGGCTAGGGTGTGGGTGCTCAAATGTTGGCTTGGCTGAGGTCGCGGGTTCGAGTCCTAGCCGGCCATATGTTTTGGGTAATTGATTTTTAATGATTTTCATAATGTATAATATATATTATAATTAATATTAATTATTAAATAAACAATGTTTTTGTTAAACCGACATCGTAAGTTAAGGTTTTGTGTCAAGTAGCTCATTACAAGTTTCGTGTATATACGTATATATATATATATACATATATATATACATATATATATAAAAATATATACTTTTTTATTAACAAATCATCATTATTATTTTATTAAAAACCGACACTAAAATTGATGACCTCGTTGTAAAAACGCCTTTATAAATTCGCTTATAAATATTAGATGTATATTTTATATATATATATATATATATATATATATATATGTATATATATACATATGTATTATTATTTTAAATAAAATCCTAATAAACGTATTTAACATGATAAAACGTATTAAAGATATTTTTACCACCGTTTTTCGTTAAGAAGTCCAAGATATAAATTTTACTATAACTACATATTTAAACGATTATTAGAACTCGACTTATATTTATTAAACTAAACTAATTATTTGTAAGATTTACTTATACGTTAAACAATGATTTTTATAATTAAGCGATAACAATAATCTGTAGTGATCAATTGTTCAATCCATAACATACCAAACATAATTGTAACTCAAATCACCTCGAAATCTTAAGTTCGTTATACGTATTATATCGTTTATAATTCACACATCATATCATTTAATTAGGATCCTTGTCGGTAATTCTCGAGGAGTGTGATTATCGTTCTTGTCGTATTCATTTCCATTTGGCTTAATCGATCAGGTGAGTTTGATCATTCCCCTTTTTATACACTGTTTTCAAATGTTTTGGGGACATATGCGTACTATTTCATATTTTCTATCTATATATATACTCAAACTCGCAAACATAATTATTGTGTGAATATCAGTTGAATGCTATTTGCTAATTGTTACATGTTTAACTGTTTACTTGATAACGTTTCGGAGAGGTCTACCATATCCCCTTTTGTATAGGGTTCTCATTAGTATGATCATACGCCGTCTTAGCAACCGGAGCCCGATTCGCTTGGCAAAGGTAAAACGACAACCTTAGTCATTGTAATCAATGCCCGATTCGCTTGGCAACGATTTCATTGGCACAAACGATTTGGTTATATGCATGTTTGTTGTGATTCGATTGATTATTATCCCATGGTTGGTTTGCGCATTTATCATTTATCATTTGTCAACTACATATATATATGCTATTATTTAATGATTCAAAATTGGTGATCATCTCACTCAACATGTGTTGTTGACAAACTCCATTTTCTACGCATATGCAGGTTGCTTAGATTGAAGTATGGATATTTAGTCAAGACCATAGGTTATATTGAAGACAAAGTTAAAATTAATTGATTGTATTTATTTATTTGAATTGTTTTGTTGTATTTGATTATTGTGTGTACATTTGAATTAAAATAATTAATTAGATATTGTCACATTTTATTTATGATAGTATCTTCGAGCTGTGAGCAATCGGATCACGCCCCAGCATTTCCGCCTTAGGTTGGGGTGTGACATAAGGAATTTCCGCTCAATATAAAAAGAGGATTAAGGAGACTATTAAGGAGACTATGACTTCAGTTTTTGAAGTAATTAAAGACATTTCTGCAAGTTAAAGCCAGTCATGGTAAGGCTGTTCATTCAAGAAACAAAGAAGCTTGCGATAGCTTTACATTTAGAGAACGAAACCAAGAAAGCTAGAACTTCAAGAGGAATGTAGTTTAAAATTGAAGTTTACGATCGTGAAGAATATTAAGAAAATAAGAATGTTATAGTCACTGTAAGATGACTAGAAGAACAATAAGGAATTATTTCCATTTATAAGTGAAGAAACTATCTAGCAATCTTCGCAAATATTCAAAGGAAAAGCTCTTGTACGGAGGAATACCTTAATAAAGAAACAGTGTACAAATCGAGAAAGAGCTTATTCTAAAGAAATTTGTTCAACCGATGAGAGGGATTAAGATTCAAATCCAAGTAAGGAATCATAAGATTGTTGGTATAAATCTCAAGGAATATAATACTAAATTCCTTGAATAATGACGATAGGTTCCACATTTAGTTACTCCAGAACATAATAAAATAACTCGTTATATATGAGTTACCAAGAGAAATAAGGAACCTGGTAAAGATCTAGATTGTTAAATCGGTCATGGAAGTAGCCAGATATTTAATAAATAATATAATGAGGAATTAGGAGAAAGAAAATATGGAAAGAAAAGGAAAAGAAACCAAAAGATTTCAAGGAAATAAAAGAAAATATTTCCAAGTCAGCAAGAAAACTTGTGAAAGACAACTTGTTGGGAAGTGCCAACTAAAAGAAATAGATAAGTGTGAATATGCAAAAGAGTATAGCACTTAAAAGAAGAATGTATGAAGAAAATTAGAAGTATGTTTCATACATGGAGAAACAGGTCACTTTAAAGATTGTCTGAAAAGAAAGGTAGTTAAAAATGACATATGATAAAGATATTAGTGTTAGAAGAAACTCCAAAATATCTGACAACAATCAAGGAAAAAGAACAAACATGATCATATCACTGGGATGTCAGATAAATTAGTTAAACTTTTGTGTATGGTTGTAATTCGTGGTGGAACGAGAAATTTTAGCATATAGACTGTGCCAATATACGAGAATACTCAAAGAAAGATAATTAATTTGAAAAGGATTTTCTGACGTTAAGAACAGATGTCATGTTTATCATCTCGAAGGAAAACAAGAAAGGAAAGGATGAATTTAATGAGATATAAAGATATACAAGGATAGTATATCATTGAAAGAAATTCCTACCAAACCATAAGATATAGGACATTAGCTATAGTTGATCAAAAGAAAAAGAAAAAGAAAAAGAAAAAGAATTCGAAAATATATGATTAATAGTATATGAAATATGATTGAGTAAAAGTACAAAGGTACTGTCAGAAAATAAGGAAAATCAGTAATAGAAATAAGTAAAGGAATAGATTCAATAGACTAAATCCAAAAAGTGATGTAACTAACATTAGTAAATATTTAGAATACAAAAGGTGAGGTAAATGATTAAACACAACTGATCAATGTGTTTAGCAATTTACAATTACTAATGATGTTCTGAACTATTGACTGATTACATCATATGAGATGTGAAGTTAGTAACAGACTCGGAAAAATTCAATCATTATGTATTGACAAGTTAAACTTAAGAATTAGATTAGAAAGAATCTGATCATAAAGAACAAATGCTTAAAGATATGTTTCGAACTTGTGTGATTGATCTGGGAAAAAGTTGGGATGATCATCTTCCTTTAATCAAATTTTCGAATGGGTATTTAGGCCACACCATTTGAAGTATTGTATGGAAGAAAATATAGAACGTCGGTATGTTGATTTGAAATTGGAGATAATCAAATGTTTGAACCAGAAATATTCCGAGAAATAACAGATAAGATATTACAAATCCATGAATGGCTTAGAGAAATACGCTGATGTTCGTCGTAGACCGTTAAGAATTCCAAGTAAGCGACAAAGTTTTACTAAATGTTTCACCTTGGAAGGGTGTTGTACGATTTGGCAAGTAAGAAAAATTAAGTCCACGTTTTATGGGACCATTTGAAGTGTTAGAACGAATCGGTACTGTATCGCTTACGATTGCCAGAAGAAATGAAAGACATAAATAACGTAATTCATGTTTCTAATTTATGCAAATGATTGGCTGATGAAACTTTAGCTGTGCCTTTAAATGATGTAGAAATCAACAAAAATCTAAAAGTAGTAAAATGACTTCTACAAGTTAAAGATTTTCAAGTTAAGAAACTTAAACGACGGAAGCTAAAAGTTAGTCAAAATAAGATGGAACTTCCAAAGGGGACCAGAGTTACCCAGGAATTAGAATCGGAAAAAGAAATATCCATATCGGTTTTAGCGAATCTCGAGGACGGGGAGGATGTAACACCCACAAAATTTTGGTCCAAATTTGACAAAATTTAAAAGCGAAGGACTAAAAATATTCATAAGATAAGTAATGAGAAAAATAAAGTAAAGAAATGAATGCATGTTTATGTTAAGGAAAATAAGTATGGAAACTCCATCCCACATGGAAAGTAGGAAAGAAATGAAAGCACTTTATAAGGAAGGAGTTTCCCATGGAAATGTTCTTGTATGGCTAACCACACTCACTAGTCCTAGCGGAGGGTGCGAAGCACCCGACGCGCACGCGCACGGACTCAGATTCGAGCGATGGGCGTAATGTGGCGTTTTGATGGCGCACTTGGCACTTCGCACGCTCGCATCGCCAAGGGCCGCTTTAGTATTTTTGAACTGTGGAAGATAGACCAAGAAGTGACAAGATACTAAAGTTTAAGGACTAAAAATAAAAATTCTGATTTCCAGACCCATCGCGTACATATTAGATCATCGCGCTACGCGTTGCAGTTTCATATGAGTTTAGAAAAAGGGGCCTTGCGCTACTGATGTTCGGGTTTTTTGTATATATATTAGTGTGTTAATTATGTAGTTTTGTTTAGTATATTGTTAGAACTTTGGTACTTCATACGTGCTTTTGTATTTCAGGTCATTGATCGTTAAAGATGCTAAATTGGAGACTTGTACGAGCATGGAATGATATCTCGGGAAGACCGAAGCATAAATTGAAGTCTTAGGAAGTGTTAGATGGATTCGGGAAGAGTTTGGATGAGAAACCTAAAGCCGATGCTAAAACTGAACAAGATGGGTTCACAAAAAGCGACCAGGAAGTAAAACGAGCATATCCTGGGCTAGAAAATGAGTTACAGAACCCATAATATATGAATTTTGGGTTTCTTGACGAGAGGAATCTAAATATGAAGTTGTCTTGGACCATCGCGTAGCGCGATGGTCCAGTGAGGGGGACCATCGCGCCCCACCGACGGAAAAGTTAGGGTTTGATGTTATATCTTGTTTTGACGACCTTAGACGCCCCGATTCACCTTCCAGACGATTTTCAGAGCAGCAAGGAGAGCCACCATCACTTCCAATCATCTCCAAGCATCATACATGTCCTACCAGATCATAACCGAAGCCCGAGAGATGCCGATGCGCGGCTAGATCCTTCGATTCATACCCGAGATGTAGAGTATTGTATCTTTCAATTTTTCTCATGTATTAAGAACGCATTGATTGTAACTATCGTTGATGTTAATCTATGAGTATTGATGTCTAGTATGGTTGTGCACAACGTTAGTTTAGGTTTATTTCGATCAGAACGATTAGTGTGCCAGTTGCTATGATAATTGTTTGTAGGATTGTTTTGACCTGTTAATTGCAAGAAAGCATACGTTTGCCCTTAGTTGAGTCGCACTGGCAGGGACTGTTTGATAACCAGTGCCGTGTGTTAGCGAGCGTGGATGCCTAAGGTTTAAGCGGTTAGTCTGTAGTTGACACAGGATAGTTTATCTGTTAAGTTGCATGAGTTTGCTGTTAGGTTACGTACTTGGATTCCCGGGTGTGATTTGCTTTGTCTGATTGATTGAATACTTGATTACTTGTTCGTTTACTATAAAATCAAACTGTTTGCTAGTGTGATCAGCACTTTACTTGAACTACTTCATAATGTTAGGAATCAGTTTCACTACACACTGACCACATACTCCTCGTGGTTCGACACCCTACTTACCCTAGCTTGCTTAGGTGATTAGGAACATTGAATTAATAGTTTTTGACTAGATAGCGACAGTCTAGCATCAGCTACGCAATGGTCCAGAAGGAAGGGGGTATCGTGCTACGCGATGACCCGGTTAAGTAACCGGATCAACCACGTGTCAACACGTGGCAACCTCTGGTGGATTGCGGCGTCGCGCTACGCGATGGCCAGGGGGAAAACCCCATTGCGCTACGCGATGGCTTGGATTAAAAAAGCGTGAGGCGAACAAAAGCGAAGAGGTCCTCAGCCGAGGCGAAAAGCGAAGAGCGCAAAAGCGAACGCTTTTTGAACACGAGGCGACCGTAGTTTAAAAAATATGTAATTATTTATAAGCCATATATTATAGACAAACCACATTATAATATATATTAAACGTCTGAAACATCAACACATATATATTCCAAAATTCCAATCGTAGTGTAGTACAATTTTTCGAGTACCACATTACTCACCCAAAATATCAAAGTAACATAAAAACAAGTTATCGAGTACCAAATTACTCATAAGTGTTTCCAAAAGAACACTACCAAAAGTATTTCAACTTTCAAAAGTTTATTGTCAAATGTGAAAAGTCTAGAAATGACTAATTATAAAGGTTAAGTTAAAAATAAGTTAACTGGTCGCTTTTTTTTGTGCATAAAGCCTTCGCCTCCTCACTTTTTTGCCTCGCGAAAAAGCGCAAAAAGCGTTTGCTTTTTTAACAGGCTTCGCCTTGGGTAGGCAAAAGCATTGAGGTGTTCGCCTTGGGTCGCTTCTCGCCTCACCTCGCCTTAAGCGCGCTTTTTTAAACCAAGCGCGATGGTGGTCAAAACTTTGCCTATAAAAGGGGGCTACGGGTTTGAAGCATTCTCATCCCATTTTCACACTCACTTTCACACACACAACCTTGGGAGACGTGCCCGACTCGTGTGAGGTTCCGTGGTTCCGATTTCTTGTAATTCGTGCAAGAACTAAAGTCTTAACGACCCGTAGATGTGTTAAGCGAGTTCGAAACAAGATTCTGACGGTTTAAGCTTCAGTACGTGATAAGGAAATAGAAGTGCTGCCCGCTTAAAGCTTAGGCAAATAAAATATCCGCATAAGGTCCGAGATAAAAAGCAGGCATTGGTCAGTGAAATACATTGATATATCAAAAGGTGAACACGTCCAAACCTTTTTATAGTGTGAAATGTTTTATGATGTGAATACGTCTATGTACTGTATATTTTGAAAAGATATTTACTCTTTAAAACTATGGACTGTTATCCATATATAAAAGAGTTATGGAAATATTTGCATGAGGGTTGGTTCAAATCCTCTAAATCGTTTTGATATAAGGTAGTACTAAACACTCAGACTAAAATACACATGTGTCTGGATCCATTCATATATGATTTGTAGTGGGCCACTACAAACATACTGACCATGAGGCAAGTGACTGTCTCTAGGGCGAGTGAAGTCTGATTATGTGGTCTATTGGTATTTTTAGTTCCGATGAGATGGGATGAGGCCCACTGAGTCGTTGAACACTATTGGTGTTGTATCATAACGAAGGTGATTTGTATATGATTATATTATGATGAATTATGGAAATCTTTTTATTGAATTAGCGTTATTCACCAGCACATAGCTGACGTATTTTTCTCCCATTTCAGGGAACAATAAAGGTTAGTACAGACAAGCAAGACAGATTAGAAGATTGGGAAACATGGTCTTTAGAGGTGATCTGATGGCTCAGATATTTTATTTGAAATATTATAAATAATGATACTTTTAAATGACAAGGTATTTGAAAATTTTAATGGGTATTAAATCCCGAGTTTTCATTATAATAATATTTTATGACTTCCGATAAAAGAAAGTAACTCTGATTTATTTGTAAAACATGTACCAATTATTGTTCATACGCCTAGGCCCTAGGCCGGGGTGTGACATTTATAATATGGAATGGGTAAAATACTAGAATACACTCACATATTAACGAAGTTAGTAATAAAGATAAAAATCGTAATTAAAAGGAAACACAAAAATGAAACCTGAAAATAGAGATAAACATAAATGTTGTTTTCTCTAATTTGTCTTTTTTATACTAATTAAGTAATTAATTATTACTTAATATATAGTTTAACTCAAATATATTAGTCAAGATATATAATAATCAGCTAACTATCAACTACAAAACTATTTAGACTCAATATATAGTTCAACTCAAATATACTAGCCCAAAATTTTCAGTCCCAAGTGACAAAACAAAACGAAAAATGGAAACCAACCAATAACCGAATGGCTTTTAAAAACTAAAAGAAACAAAAATTTCAGGTTTTGATTCAGTTTTAGCCAAAAACCAGTCCGTGAACACCTAGGGATAACAATGGGTTAGGTTCGAGATGGGTTTGGTATTCAGTCCCATATCCGGCTTGTAAGATTGTGTCTTATACCCGGCCCAGTACCCGTCAGATATTTGTCGGGTAGTTACCCTTCAAATATCAGGCATACCCGTTAGTTTGTTAAAATATACTCTTTGGATTTCGGTGTCCTTTTTTTACCATCATAATCAATCTATAACTTTTATTTATATAACAAGTACTGAAAATTTAAATATGATACGTTATATACGTTTAAACGTTATCATAAATTATTAATATTAACAAGTATATATCTTACTAAAAAACATATAATTTTAATGTAATTAATCTAAAAAATGAATCTTTAATATACAAGGATTAAGGGAAAATGTATATATCGTTTGGGAAATAGGCATGTGATTTTGGGTTATCAGGCCAGATATCTTTACCATGCGGTTTGCAGAGTCTGTTTTCGTAGTTTTTCTTCGTATATCAGTTCGCTTTATTCTTTAAGGTTATATTTACCTAGAAATGGAAATTATAAACATTAGTGGTTATTTATTTTAATATAATTGTAAATCTTACGCCTATTTGGAGATATTTTAGTGCTGAAAGATGTATAAATTTATATACATCACATGTGTGCACCTAATAAAATCAAACAAAACACTTGACTCCTTAATACAGCACACATACATCTAATTATACATACAAAATATAAATACATATAAGTATACATATGCACACAGTATTACTAATTCATATATACAAAAAAAGCTTACATTGATATAAACATAATCACACTCACATTAATCATACAAATGCACGCACATCGATCAAATTGACAACATTGCAGTTAACTAGTTATCATAATATCATTATGTTTAAAAGGCATAATTACTAGATTGTTACTTAAGCTAATACAAAATGCCCTAATTAGTTGTTGATATAATACAAAATACATAATTACCCGTCTAGGTCATTACTAGTTAAGTTAATATTATACAAAACACCAAAGCCACCAACTACTTAAACCCTACTCGATTTGATCCTGGCTACCTACTTCAAACTAGAAAGTGTAGATCCTGTATGGCCAGGTTTTCACCAAAACCACCAACTCAAGTTTCAGGTGGTCGAAGCTAACATCTAGCCAAATCGCAACCACCAATAGCATAATCGTGCCACACACAGGGCATCGACCTAAACAAAATTTAATCGAACAAACGAATTAACGGAGAAATGTGAATTCCGATACCTGTGAAAAATGTAGTATTAAGGATTGCGTAAAAAATCCAAGCCATTGATCGGTGGGAAGAAGATGAAGACGGAACAACGGGAAGGCACGGCTAGGGTTGCAAGTTGTGATAAGGGTGGGGGGGATTATATTGTATAAGGGGGAACGATTCGACAAAAAGACTGATTTGCCCTTTTATTTAACGGAACAGACTAACAGGGAGTTGACGGAAAACCCAATTGCAAAAAAAAAATAAATAAATAAACATCACAGAAGCCTTATCTACAAAATGACCACTCCATAATTAAAATTTGCGTCTTGGGTTTCACCACATGAACAAACGTAAATTAAATAGATAAACTTTTTTATTTTCGGGTTAAGGTTTGCTAAGTCAAATAATCAACAAACGTATACGGGACTGTAGTGGTATCTCCTTTTAAAAGCAACCAACCTCACGGATTGGTGTGCAGGCAGGCAGGCAGGCAATTCAATCAAATGAAGCATCAAATAGATATCGAATCGGCGAAAGATTACTTGGAGAAAACGAGCTCTGGCGCATCACCTAATGACATCGATTCCATGCCTTATAGGTTCTTCGAACCCATGATCATGTCCGGCCTCAAAATCGATCTCATCGAACCCGGTCGCCTCATCTGCTCCATGAAAGTCCCGCCTCGTTTACTCGTTAGTCCATCACTTTCCAGAAATCGGACACTTGTTTATTGTTCTTTATAATCAGCTGCTTAATTATGCTTTTTATTGGTGAAATTAGGGTTTTGAGTAACTGTTTTTGTGTTTTGGAATTGAAGAATGTAGGTAAGACCTTGCACGGCGGAGCTACAGCAGCGCTGGTGGATGTGGTGGGTTCAGCTGTTATTTGGACTGTGGACAAAGCAACCACCACCGGGGTTTCGGTGGAGATTAATGTTTCTTACTTGGATGCTGCTTTTGCTGGTGTATGTATTCTCTTCATTAATCCCTTAATATTATTATCCTGATTCTGATTTCAATTCTTTGTATATACTGCATATAGTAAGACAGTAACGTTTGTCGTATTTGGTGTAATGTGATTCAAACACACTGCATTTGGGGTTTTGGTAATCAAGTGATCAATTACACACTTGCTGGTTGTAATTGAAAGCCATGAGTGCATTAATCTTTGGTGTTGGTCTATTTCTCCTTGGCCATTTGATCCTGGTTAAATGGCCAAGGAGAGAGAGACAAACACCAATGGTTAATTTGATCATCACTTTAGTTAGTACCGGTGATTGTGTACTTGGTCACTCAGTAGCCAATGGTTACATTAGCCCCAAATGTGTTTCATCTGTCTCACAAGAGACAAAGGCGAAGAGGCGGCGATTACAAATTGCCGGAAGGCCTTTCCACGCCGTGATAAATGCTTCACTTTATTTTAATCTGAAAATATTAAATTGAATCGGGATTCCAGGAATGTTTGGGACTTTGGGAAATAGAATTTCGTAATATGGTTTGCTTTTTTTTTTCTTACCTTGGTTTTCATTTTCTTTTGACTCGGGAAACAACTATATATGCGTCTATGTACCCCAGCAAGGTGTTTCATTCCGTTAACTGTGTTGAGGAGCATTCACTTTTAGAAATAAAAAGTAATATTTTTTTCTTTATTAAAACGGGTCGTTTTGATCCACAATTGCTTTTGTCAAAACCCATTTAGATCCTAACCAAAATAACCATAAATAATAAAAGCAATATATATAATAGGCATAGGAAATTAGTAGTTTAATAATATAGTCTAATAAAAAGGCCTAATATAACTAGAAAAGTGATAGTATTATCACATATAGTCTCTTATTGAATATTGATAGTATAACTTATAAGTATCACAAAATAACAAAGTGAGGATAAATATATAAGTATTTTACCTTATAATTAGCTATGTAATTAATTGTAGGCTTCCTTAGATGACTATAAAGGGGATGCAGGTGAAAACAAGAGATAAACATTTTTATTAGAGCAATTTAGAAGGTTTAAAGCATCTGAATACATTTTGAATAACTTGCAACCCGTTTGACCCGTTTCCTTTCTAAATTTTAAATCTTTTAGCTTCAATCCGTTTCACCTGTTAGAGATATATCATAACCAAAACTGACACATTTGTAATCAGACTAGATTAGCACCTCTTAACTAACACTTCTTTTTATGAACTTTTTTATACAAAGAATTTTTTTACAGGATGAGATTGAGATAGAGGCGAAGGCGTTGCATGTTGGGAAGGCTGTAGCTGTCGTGACTGTAGACCTTAAGAACAAAAGGACCGGAAAACTAGTTGCACAAGGGCGTCACACCAAGTACCTTGCGGTATCAAGTAAATTATGAACCAAAGGTATCATCTCATGTAGAAAATGCCCTCAAATCACATGTATCTTTACATAAGTGGAATAATATTTTTCATGTCTTCGATTTCATGGCATCTATCAAGACAAAAAAATGATGAAAAAAATAATTATATGTCTTTTCAGATTATGTATTAGTTGTACAATTCTAGCTAATATATAAATCTTGATAGAAAGTGAAAATGGGTAGATCAAGTGAGTGACGTTTTGGTTAAAATGGGTAATTATTCTGTGGGAGCAAAAGCGGGTGAAATCAAGTTGGGCCAGCTGCAATTACTTTTTAATGTGGTAAAATATGATTGTTTATAAATATGTTATTAGAAAAGCATTAACATGATTGAATGATGTGTATAAAGTTGATACATTTTTGCTAGTGGGCATACCTGCCTAACCTATAAGGCTGATAATTACTACACTGCATGTCAACCTGCACTTATAACAGGTTTGGGTTTGACTTCAATAGTTTTCATGTCATAAACAGCTTCACATGTTCATGACATGATTAAAATCATGTTTCAACATGTTAAAACCTGGCTAACCTATTTATGACATGTTTAAATCCATTTAATTATTTAATTTTATAGTTTTAAAAAATAATTAATATGTAAAGCTTACCCATTTCCTAACCCTAGTTGCATTACACTTCACAATTCCTCATTCCTGTTTCCAAATTTAAGTCGATGATTCATCCTTTTTTTGTGATTCATTCATCCAAAATCGTCAGCTGAATATAGATGAATGAATCTTTGAAGAGAGGATGACTCGTTGGTAGAAAGTTGGACTTTGGAAATGGGAATGAGGAATTGTAAAGTGTAATGCAGTTAGGGTTAGGAAATTGGAATACTTGCATAATCAATTATCTTTTAAAACTATAAACGATAAATAATTAATAGGGTTTAAACTCGTCATAAGCTAGCTAGACATATTTTAATTTGTTTAGACACGATTTTAATCATGTAATAAACATGTGGACCTGTTTATGGCACGAGACTTGTTTAAGTCAAACTCAAATATGACTTGCTTAAAACAAACCTAAGGCTAAGGCTAATGGGGCTTGGTTGAGCCCCAAGTGAACCAACATCTTCATGACACGTGGCGCTGACTAGGCATGCCAACCAAGCCCCCAGACCAAGCCTCAAAGGGTGTAATGGTCCAGGTGAGCCGGGGCTTGGTTGTGTTTTTTTTAATACTATATCCTAAATAAATAATAATAATACTAAATTAAAACATTTCATTAAAACATAAATATAAAGGAAAATAAAAACATAAATTTAAAATGCAACAACCTCTAAAAAAAATAAATAAAAATAGTGTATTTAATTTTTTTCGTCAATTCCTTCCGAATACGATCTTTTTCTTCCTCCATCATCGCTTGGTCGGATGGCGGTAGGTGGCTAAAATCCTTGGCTAGAAATTCCAAACTCCTCATCCGGTTTCTATTATGTTTAGCTTGACCAATCGACTCGAGACCAATTGACATTCTAGCAATTCTTTTCCGAAGTCGTGATCGGCGGTTCTTTTCCCACGTTCCCCACCTAGGGGGCGGCTAGAGCCTTGCTCTTTCAAATCGCCCTCGGACAAGTTTAGGTCGAAGTTAATTTGAGTCTCCGAGCCGCTAGAAGAGACGTAGGAGCCGGACTCGCTAGTTTTTGTACGTTTAGCCGATTTTTTTCCGTCATCCGCATCCAGAGTAACTAACACAATCCATTTCGAGCACTTCTTGAGCACGTCCCACAAGTAGCGCTCGTCAAACGTTTTCACCATCCCGTACTTCCTTAACGCCTCCGCTTTTCACTCGTCGCAAGTGAATTGAAAAACTTGAAGATCATCGGACCCACTCTGTCGCATTCGGTTTGCATTTCGATTATGTAGGTTGGTAAATAATCCTACAAACTTACGAATATCGGACCACTGACCCGATATCATATTATCGGTTCGGTCCCTACTCCCCACTTGCTCATAAAACAATTCCCGAACTTTGCTCCAAAATACTCGACGTTTATGAAAGTCGGCTATAAAAAAAAATAACAAAACTTTAGTAAATTGCAAACAAAAACTAAAAATTTAAATTAAAAAAAAATGCACCAAAAAATAATTACCCTCGTTTTGATCTTGAGATATCTCAATCCAAGCTCTAGCCAACGCTAATTTTTCATCTTTTTTCCAAGGAGTAGACTTTCGCTTCGTCACAGCCGGTGTCGATGAACCGCCCGCTTCTCCGGTTTTATTCGTTTTCTTACCTTTGTGAGAGCGTTTTGTGGGTTTATCCGGTCCCGGTTGTCTCCGGAACGGAAAACTCAGGTTGTGTATCCGAGTTGAAAAAAGTCGCTTTTTAAGATGCCATTAGATCTTGAAAGGCCTCGTCAAACATGTAGTCCAACCCCTGCATCTAAAATTGAGCGTTGTAGTTGAAATTTCCCGAACCTGACATGATTTTTTAACAAACTTTGGAAAATCAAATGAGAAGTATTAGTAGAAATATTGAGAGAAAGAGAATGAGATGGGTGATTTTAAAAAAAAAAATGAATTGTGATATTTATAATAAGTTTGAATTTTTTTTTTTAATAGCCCAACGGCTCTCCCCAACGGTCAACCCACGCGGACTGCCCCGCTCCCCCCATCCGCACCCCCATCTGCGCCTAGGTGGTAGCGGTGTTCGCGAGCCAGGTGGCCTCCGCGCCCCACTACCCTTAGCCTAAGTTTTGCACTATAGCTGAAATCATCTGCTCGTGACATAAAGGTAACTTGCTTGTCAACTCACATAAATTTGCCAATTTCAATTTATAGTGTTAATCATTTGTTACTTTGGTTCTATACTATTTGAAATTAATATAAGGTTAGATTTTTATTCGAGTTTTTTATAAAAAGATAGGGATCAAACCTAAGTAGAATGAGTTAACTCGTATAGCAAGAGCTAAATATAAGCTTAGTTTTCAATTCCAGTTATTGAATCAATCTGTCTTGAACTTGAACCCAAATTGATGCTGACTCAGCTTGTATTACTAGTACCTTAAATATTAGTTGACGTAGACTAGGTTCAATGAGTCATTCGGCATCCCAAATTAATTTATAACTTAAGGTTCGATATTCACTTTAAACTATTTACATGTAGACAAACCATTTGAAACGGTGAAAGAGACTTAAAAACCACTCTCACAATATTCAAATTCACAAAAATAAACTAACATTATCTTCTTCAAATGCCCAACAAATCATAAACACCCCAACGTCAAGCCTCCTTTCCATTACACACTCCAAATTCGACCTAACCTGACCCGAAAAATTTATAGATCAAGTTGATAGATATTTGAAGAATAAAATTTACTGACACTGTTGAAAAAAATTCCTGACTCCGTTACCGAAACCAACGCAAGTATGTTTCGGACTCCACATTCCTTAATTTTTCCTATACCAATGCAAGGTCCAATAAACTGCATGCTCAAACTAGCAGAGCTCCTCTGCATCTCCGTAACCGTCCTCAACGCCGATCACATCCACCGCACTCTCCTCCATCACACCGATCTCTTCTCCCGCTTCAGCCGCTACAATAACTTCCATTTCCGGACTATCTCCGACGGACTCCCGGACGATCATCCACGGTCCGTGGATCGGATTATGGAGATTTCTGAGGGAATGAAAAATGTTACGGAGCCGATGTTCAGAGAGATGATGGTTGCAGGATGCTTCAGTTCGGAATCTGAGTCTCCGGTGACGGTTATTATACCGGACGCGTCGTTTTCGTTTGCGCTTGATGTGGCGGAGGAGATTATTTATTTTGAGACGGTGAGTCCGTGCGCGCTTTGGACGTATTTGTGTCTGCCTAAGCTCATCAGAGCCGGTGAAGTTCCGTTCAACGGTGAGCTTACTCTTTTCTTTTTTACCGCCAAGTGTTTTGATTCAAATAATAACTGCAAAGACAGAGTCGCTATTTTTATATTACGTTTTATGTATTTATAAAAAAAGACAAAATAGAAAAAAAAATTAATCAATTTAACTGAAAACGGTAAATTGACTCATATAACTCGTTTATTAAAGAAGTTAATATAACACTAACTCGTTTGATAAATTGATTGATCTTAACGTGAATGGTTTAGTAAATGGGACCTGTATGCATGGTTCTAAAAATCTCAACTAGGCGTTGAATAATCATTAATTAATTTTGATTAGTTAAATAATCATCAATTAATTTCGACTAATATCATGCTAATTCTGATTAGTCGCTAGTCATCATTTACCGATTGACTAAAGACTAGGGATTATAAAGAGGGCAGTATATTTAAGAGTTTATAAAAAAGTTTTAAATTGGATTTTTGATGTAGCCCTTTTAAAAAGGGTAATATTATTATATAATATATACTTTGATCATCAATTTTCATCTAGCCCTTTAAACTCTTCACGAATTCTTAATTTTTTAACAGTTTTATTCGTTTTTTTCTCGCCATACCTTTCTCGTGCGTCCTCCTCAACCATTTCCATATGTCTTTTTTAATTTTGAGCGGAATATATAAATTTGCTTACTTGGGATGAGAGGGAAGGAATGGAAATAATTAAAGCGACTTCAACTTTAAAAATGCTCGTTTAAGTTGAAGTCGTTGGATGTTCAAGCTGTTATTAAGTCACCACTTATCAATCATATTCACATTTAACGGATTGACCCAAACATAACATGAACTTAACTGTTTTTGAGCTAGGTTGATGTTTTGATTTTAGGGGGTGTTTGGGATTCCTTATTTTACCTTCTTATAACTTTTTATTAAGTTAATAAGTTACAACATTGTAACTTATGAAATTTTGCCTCTCACAATATAAGCAATCCCAAACAACTTATTACTTTTCAAAAAGTTTATAAATTATAAGTTAGTGAAAATAAGCAATCCCAAACACCCCCTAAAATAGCATCCCTAGGAGACTCTCGTTCACCACAGAAGTTGCAATGCATGCCGATAATTTTCTTTTGGGCACCAACATGCGTCAAATAAGGTGGTGTGAAATTACCCAATGATTTGCATGAAGTCGAATGCTTGTATTCGTTCGCCAGGCTCACTAATATCAAGGGCTTCTATTGCTTCTAACGCTCATGAACGCCCGAAGAACCTCGTCTTCCTTTTGTGAATTTCTACCGATCCATAGTGTATGGTTTACTTTTGCATAAAATAGTGTATAGTTTACCTTTGCATAAAATTAGTCGGGAATCTCTACCAAAGCTCCTTTAAAGTGGTATACTTCCATTAAGGGAGATTGTTGAAACGGTGTTGATAAACATAACGCACCAAACATGAATCGACCAATGCTCCACTTTGATTGCCCCATTGAAAAGCTTCGCATGGCCATTAAGGTCCCTCAAGCCATCAAACGGCCCAACATTTGAATTTTGAAGGTATTTAGTTTTTGGAGGAAACTTGAACTTCATATTTTTTGTTAAGAACTTGCCACTTGTATCAGGTTTGTAGGAGAGGGATATGTAGTCAGGACTAACATGAGAGATATATTATTGACAAGCTATTGAAAATCTAAGAAAGGCTGTGAAATGAGTTTAAACCAAACCTAGGATTGGTACTCGAGGGATTACTAAAATGGTTCAAAGGTAAGCAACTGCTCTAGTGTGATTTAGGTGTGGTATGAAAATCTTGTTACAATGAAATGAAGTTTAGGATATTTGGGGATCTTCTACGCCTGAAGCTACTAAATCCGAGCATGCTACCTGTGAAACAATTAAGATGAAAAATCATTAGCCTAACCACCCCGAATCTCACAAGTTAACTCATGTGTGGGAATATGAACCGTCCTTCTAAAGTTTACGATGTCATAGATGTGAGAGGCCTCGAATGACGCCTGAGTGGTTAAGTTTGCATTTGCATAAATTCCCATGCGTATACAATCAAGTCATTAAATGCGCTTGTACATTTCCTTGCCATTCTAGGGGGTTAGGCCGCTCTACATCAACCCTTTATCCTATCCTTTGTGGTGCAAATATTTGCTGTTAATGCAACGAATTGGACGTTGCCATAGTGCACACATATGTGTCATCGTTAACTGTAGGTTACTTTCAATGGTCATTTATAGTTTGTCTCGTTAAGCTTTGACCTAGTAAACTTTGGCTTGTTGAGCTATGGTCACACATGAATTGGTAGACATTTTACAAGAAGTTTTCTTATCGGACTTGTGTATTTACTATTTACACGTCAGTTCAAGATGTGTTATTTAAGTAGTTTTTTCTGTCTATTTTTTTATACTGCATTCTCGGGTTTAAAATATAAGGAAAATAAATGATAAGATTGGACAGAGGAAGAAAGGAAAAGAAATTATATAGTTAAAAAACATTCTCGAGTTAAAATGAAAGAAAAGAAAGTATTAATTACATTCTTGAGTTAGATCGGAAGGAAAAGATAAGAAAAAAAAATTATAACTTTGCAATTATATTCTCATAACCAAATTGAAAAGAGGATTGAGATATGGTAAATTAGTAATATTGTAATGAGCTATAAACTTTCATTCATAATAGGTCATAGTTAGCTAAAAAGTTTTGGTGGAAAAAGACTCAACTTTTCTTTCTATTCTCTTTCTTTTCTTAAAAAATAAAATCAAGAATTAAAAAAAAAATTCATATGGTATTTGGCATTAATAGTAATTAAGCAGATTAAAATGTGCATGCAATATGCCAAATATACACATACATACCAATTTTTATATACAACATTTTTGGTTTTGATCTATTTGATCAAATAATAAATAATCGATCATTAGTCGGTAAGATACCGAGTAGCGATTGATTGGATAAATCGGATTGTACGTAGTTGGGATTTTTCCAATGAGTTTGGTAGACAAAAGCAAATTAAACCCGTGAAAGATACGCCAAACGACTTTCAGAAAAATAAAACATTGTTAACGTCTTCCAATGTTAAAAAACATTGAACCTGCAACTTCAACCCAATAATGCTCAAATCATTACACTCTCGAATACATCTCCCATTAAACCTACAAATCAACCTACCCGACCCGAAACAATTCTAACTCAAAACTTTACACCATAAAAAAAATTCCCAAATCCGTCACTATGTCTCGGACTCCACATGCATTAATATTCCCTTTACCAATGCAAGGCCCAGTCAACTGCATGCTGAAACTAGCAGAGCTCCTCTGTATCTCCGGCATCTCCGTCACCGTCCTCAACACCGACCACATCTACCATACTCTCCTCCGTCACACCAACGTCCTCACCCGGTTCAGCCGCTACACTAACTTCCGGTTCCTGACCATCTCCGACGGACTCCCGGACGATCACCCACGGTCCGGCGAGCGGATTCGGGAGGTTTTTGAAGGAATGAAGAGGGTGACGGAGCCGGTGTTCAGAGAGATGATGGTTTCTGGTTGCTTTAGTGCTGAATCTGATTCTCCGGTGACGATTGTTATACCGGACGGAGTGTTTTCGTTTGTGGTTGGTGTGGCGGAGGAGGTTAAGGTTCCTTTAATGTTCTACGATACGGTGAGTCCGTGTGCGATTTGGACGTATTTGTTTCTGCCTAAGCTCATTGAAGCCGGCGAGGTTCCGTTCAACGGTTAGCATACTCTTATTTCTGTTTATTGGTGATGCACTTCGTTATATATATATATATATATATAAATATATATATTTATAATTATAGTCGATGGATATAAGTTAAAAAAAGGTAAAAGACAAACGTGCCGGTAAGTGTACATAAATTTTTTATTGTATTTAGAGCACTTCATCTTAAAATTTGGAGACATATTGCCAACCTGGTCAGATTATGTTGTTTTAATCGAGCTCATGATTGCTTTAGAGTTTGACTTAGGAATTATCCCAAGAAACCATAAATTCGGCTTCCACTTAACAGCTGTTGTGCCGACACAAGAGTCGAACTCTCTGCGTTACACATGGTGGGACGAAAATCCGGGTGAGCTCGGGATTTGAACCGACACCCTTACATAATGCCTAGCTCAAACTCTTCATTACCATAATTCACTAAAAGTGACACCAGTAGGGATCGAACTTGAGTCTCCTACCACTAGGCATAAGCGATGGATACTGATAAATGTACATACTAAAATTCATACTTTTAGCAGTATATAATTTAATTTTTTTCTGTTTCATTTAGTTTATTTGAATCGCAAATATACACTTCTGAAATCTATAAATAACTACACAAGGGTATTCGTAGTGGTGGGTTTATAAAGCCCTTTTTCTCTCATCACATCACTGGCACGTAAAAAGTGAAGTTTTCCAATTTAAATATGTGCAATGGTTTCATATTAATTAAAGTATTTATTTAGATAAAAACTAATAAATTCACATTCACATTTATAATAAAATGATCCAATTACAATAAAGAGTCAGATAAGAGAGTAATAAGTTACGCCGCCATCCACTTTTGGAAAGATATCGGAACAAGTGTGGACGATGTAGAAATGATCCAATTACAAGAAAGAGTCAAATAAGAGAGTAATAAGTTACACCGTGAAGAAACACTAAGTGAACCCTGGGCAGATTATAGATAATCTGGGGGTTAAGTAATGTTTCCCACGAGGATGAGGTCTAGCAGAGAAGGTTGTTCTTCAGGGGACCTGCAAAACAGACACCGTAAGCTCGTCACTGAGAAGGGGGGGTTCCTCCTTGTGACCACCCTCCGGCGTGAGAATCAGACTAGATTGCTCTGAATATAAGTGTATATTAAGAGATTGCTAGATAAGATTGAGATATCAGATGATGTCCTTACCATTCCAAGGTGTTGGAGTATTTATAGCCGAAGGTAGGTTTCCTAGAAGGTACAGCCGGCTGAATAGTATTCCTGTTCCACCAACAGTGGACTACGCACAGGCCATGCTGGTTGGTGGATAGGCTACGGCCAACAGTAAAGGTCGGCTGTACACTGTTCCTTTACTGCCGGCTACGCACTGTTTCACCAACTGTAGGCTGCGCACGTCCCATCGTAAGGGTTGGTGAGTAGGCAGCGGCTAATAGTGACAAACAGTACTAGAGGGTGCTCCTCCTCGTATTGTTGTCGGTGAGCTGTCACCCTGCGATTGGTTCATGGGTTGTTCTGGTCAAATTGTCTGTTCCGCCCATACCTTAGTAGGTATAGTACGAAAGATCTTCCAGAAGCATACTGACTGGCTCATTTAGGCGGGAGTATTCCTGCCTTGCTCATTCCTTCATGTGACTACTGAAGTGGCTAATACCTTGTGCGTGTAGCCTTGCTATTAGTGCGGGTAGCCTTCCCTGATGGCTTGTATCCGCAGCTGCGGGAACAGGCGGGGTACTTCACCATTGGGAGGCTTTCCTTGCGGGTACAGCTGGCGTACTGCGCGTAAGGTTCTCTGAGCATGGTGGGTCCTGCTGGAGCAGTTGGTCGTTGCGCAGACGTCCCTGTTCAAGGTGAGTCTTGCGGGTCCAACTGGGCTCTGCTGGGACCTACCTCTTCAAGTCCCCCCAGTCCAATGTTCTTCTCATGAATTATTAATAAGTGAGGTGAACTTTTGGACTTAGCAAGGGGTTTTGAAAAGGGTTTAGATCTTAGGTTTTCCGTGGTGATTCTCCCCGCGGTTTACCTGATGTCACGCAGAAATTCCCGACTTTTCTGCTTGATCTTAGGGTATGAAGCGGGTAGGTTTGTAACCTTCTCGCAAGTCAGGAGCATTGAGTCCTACTTGTGTGGATTCTCCATGGGGTTTTTATAGTTTTCAACATAGTGATCAATTATGCTAAAACCACCAATTCCATCTTGGAGTTTCAAACAATATAGTTCTCGACGATCCCGTCATGCGGGGATGTTATTCCCGTTTCCGCAAGCATGGCCCAGAAGATCCTTCTTGGTTTGAATTCCCTGCAGAGTGCTAAGTATGTGAAGGGTTTTGCCTTGACACTGTACCCGCACTTGTCTTACGGTTACTTTATTCCCAAGGTATTCCTGGTGCCAATTCCCTGCGGGTGCTAAGTATGTGAAGAGTTTTGCCTTGACACTGTACCCGCACCCGTCTTATGGTTACTTGGTTACCAAGGTATTCTTGGCTTCAATTCCCTGCGGGTGCTAGGTATGTGAAGGGTTTTACCTTTACACTGTACCCGCATCCGTCTTACGGTTACTTGGTTGCCAAGTTATTCTTGGCTTCAATTCCCTGCGGGTGCTAGGTATGTGAAGGGTTTTGCCTTAACACTGTACCCGCATCCGTCTTACGGTTACTTGGTTGCCAAGGTAAGGGGTATTTTCCCGCTTACTTTTGAATCTTTTTGAATTTTGAAATTCGAAGAGTTGGTGAAAGGATAAGAACAGTCCAAACCTCTGAAACGTCGTGCGACGGTTTCTTCTGACTGTGTCAGGACGTGCAGGAAGTTATGGTGACGTGACAGTACATGGTCATTCCAGACGCTTTTTCAGGCGCGTGGGCGCGATTTTTCGGGCGCGTGGCCGCGAAATTAATGGTACGCGTCCTTTCAACAGCTGTTGCCAGCTTGCTTTTCGCCACGTGTCATAGTTTCATTGCACCTTTGATTTCTCTCTCTTCCGCATTAAATTCATCGCATTAATTGCGATTAGTATATAAAGGGGGAGAGGGTTCTTTGTAATCCACACTTTCACTCTTCTCTTCATCTTTAGAACGATTTCCGGCGAATACTCATCTTTCAGTCGAGCATTCTCTTGAAATCGTTTTATTCTTTTGCAAGATGTCGTCTCGTGATCTTGAGTCTACAGCCGATGACAAGAGTACTGCTGGCGAGTGCCAGTGTGCTCTGCCCGGTGATCTGTATCAGTACATCGTCAGGAAGTTCATGCTCGAGTCTCTCGAGCCTGAGTTTCCTGAACCCCACCAGACGGTGTATGATGCCCCCAGAGGCAAGATCGGGGTTTATGCTGCATTCTTTGTTTATGGGAATCTTAGGTTCCCATTGACAAAGTTTGTTTACCGTGTCCTTGAGAGGCACGGTGTGCACCTGACCGAGGTGCACCCGATGGCGATTGCCAAGATTCGGCACTTCGAGTGGGTGTGCCGGATTCTGGGCATTGAGCCCTATGTTGACCGCCTGATGACCTTCTACACTTGGAGGTGCATCCAGGGGTGGTATACATTGATAACCCGGATTAAGGGTTTTTAGATCTGCGCAACCGAGCGCAGTCTTCGCTCGTGGAAGCGGGAGTTCTTCTTCATATCCGCTCGCGCCATCCCCCTTGCCATGAAATTCAAGAACTGGCAAGCACTTCCCAGCCTTCACGCCTCCAACTACGAGGAGGCGGAATGGTTTTCGAAGATATCCCGAGTCCAATCTCCGGTTTACCGGTTTGCGGAGTCCGGGATGGTGATGTTGGGGATGAGCCGGGTGTGGAAGGAGGCGGATGCGCGAAAGATTCCAATCGTCCTCGAATACGGTTCGAACTCTGTCCCTTACGGTATGCTTTGTTTCTTTTTGTTGATTCTGAATTTCTTCTAACTTTTTTCCTGTTTATTTCAGAGGGGAACGACTTGCAGTCGCTCCTGAACCCGCGGGAGGCTGACGGTCCCGCTCGGATGGGTACTCGCGCTCTAAGTTGCCCATCCTAGAACAAACTGTGGATCGGTTCGTGGAGGTCTATCCGCTAGGCCACGAGATCCTTAGCGCCAGGCGGCCAGGTAAGGCGCTATTCGACCCTCGACCCCTCAATGTTGAAACCTCTGCTGGAATTCCTTTAATCGTATGTTCTGATGAGGAATCCGCAGATGGTCCTCCGTTGGTGCGGAAGAAGAAGGCTGCCGGCGGGAAGGGGAAGGAGAAGGTGGCCTCCACTGCCGATCCGGCGCCTCGGTCTGATTCGGAGACCGAGAGCGAAGAGGTGGCGGGGAATCCCGGTGGTGATAAGACCACCGCTCCGGAGGCTGCGACTGTCACCTCCGGAGAGCCCAAGAAGACGACGGTGAGCGGCGCAAAGAGGCCGGCTCCATCGGGTTCGTCCCCGCCTCTCTGTACCTTTAGGCTCAAGAAAACCCGTAAGTACAAACTTCCTTTATCTTTTAACTTCATAGTTTTCCATCATTAATACTTATCTTCTTTACGCAGGCGTGGATGTTGACGCATTCCAGGGTGGAGCGCAGAGGAGTACCTCTCAGCCAATGACGGCTGGCTTGGTCAGCCTACCTGAGGCGACGACCCAGGCGCCTGCGCCTGCTTCCGCTGGTTCAGTTGCTCACTCCTTTGAGCCGACTGTTCCAGCTGTGATGACGTCACCGCCGGCTGTGAGTGCTGTTTTTACCGCATCTTTCACCGAGCCGGCGGTTACTCTTGCTGCGGATTCCGCGGCGGCGACCGCGGCGGCTTCTACCATGCCTCCGTCATCGGCAACGACGGCCGATCCGTCAGGTATGCATGGGGCTTTGCGCCAACGTCTGCCTCCTTCCCATCTGCCTGACCTCTTGGATGGATTTCCCTTGGGTTCAGGTGATGGGTTTGGCGGCTATCAGCCTGTAATTGACCCTACAGGTGCGTAGGATTCTTTTGGCCCATTTTATATATATTTTTTCTTTATCATTTTTTCCTAACTGCTTTATGTTTTTTGCAGTGTCGGATTCCAATGAAGTGTATGTTCCACGATGGAACATTCGCCGAGGAACAACCCTTCGCACCCCTGTGGAGTGCGTGGAATGGGCTCGTCACGCTGCTCCCAGTGGTGCGTTGGGGGAAGCCATGGCTAGCTACCAGGAGGGTAGGCTAACCAATGAGCTTCGGGTTCTCCTGGCCCGGATGCAGCCGCGCGTCGAGCTGCTTTGTCGTGAAAACGACAAGTTAAAAGCAGCTCGCCTTAAAGAAGTGGCTCAGGCGCGGGCTGTCCGGGAGGAGAACCAAAGGCTTTCGGCAGTGGCTGCGGAAAAGGAGAAGGCCTTCAAGGCCCTCGAGGTTGAAGTTCAGGCTCGACTCGAGGCCCGTTCCAAGGCTGCCCAAGCTGTTAATGAACAGCTTCGGCTGGCTAAGGAAACTGCAAGGAACGCAACCGAGAGGGCCACCAAGGCTGAAGCCGTTGCTGAGCCTCTACGCGTGGAGAATGAAGAGCTTAAAGCCAAATTAGAGGCTCTCCAGCAGGCTCATGATGCCTTGGCGATGGAAGACGCCAAAAAGCTCCAGGAGATCTTGGACCAGAGGGGGGTGCTTGACCATACTGAGCGGAAGCTAAAGGGCGTCGAAGAGGCTGCTGCAAAGGAAGTGTTGCTTGCCAACCTTAATAAAAGTGAAGCTGAACGCGCCTGTACCCAAGCTCAAGCCGCCCTCCAAGAAGCTCTGGTTGCCAAGGAATGGCTTCTTCGAGAAGCGTTGTCTCAGGTAAGCTTTTCATGTCTTTACGCTTTTCTTTGTAAATAGAAAGGGTTCTGATACTTGTATTTTTTCTTGTAGGTTGTGCATCGGGTCTTCTCAGAGACGTCTTATGACGATGCTATGAGCGCAGCCCTCAACGCTTCTCATGAGGATGGGGAAAAGGCCGGCTTCCTGCTTGGTCTATGGTTCGTTGAGAAAGGCATCCCACCTTCCAACTTCCCTTTGTACAATGTTGATACTGAAGCTGTTTACGACCAAGCAGTGAATCAGTATGCCGCCTTCCCGCATCCGGTGGTGGAGAAGGTGAACGAAGTCGCTGCTGCTGATGATGGGCTAGCTATCCTTAAAGCTTTCCTTGAACCACCACGCTCTACTGATGGAGCGGGTCCAAGTGGAAGTGGTCCTGAAGCTTGATTCTGAAGATCCCTTTCCTCCATTAGCGTAGATTTTTGCTTTTGTATAGCTCTTTGTAATATTTGAATTTTGATGAAATAAAGATTGTGTTAGTTCTTTGCCTTGTTTATTTTACGCATGTTTTGATCTAACTTAGCAATTTTTTTAGTACTTAGATAAGTTAACTTTTTAACGTGGTAAATTATAAGTTTGTTTCGCTTCCTCTTTCATGATTGTGCGGGTATGACCGTCACTTACACTTAGTAGGATGGCTTAACTTTACTTATATCTGACCTGCGTGAAAGTTTTCCTCATCTTTTCCTTTGAAATTTTCTAAGTGTTCAGAATAAGTTAACCTTTGAACGTGGTAGATGATAGGTTGAAGTTTTGCTTCCTTGTTCGTGATTGTGCGGGTAAGACCGTCACTTGCACTTACAAGGATGGCTAAACTTTACTTACATCTGACCTGCGTGTAGGTTTTCCTTATTTTTAGCGTTGTGTTTATGCGGGTTTTGCCGCCTTCCACACGTAACGACTTACTTCTTCCCCCATTTATACGGTGAATACCGGCACCAGTGTGGGAAGTTCATAAGTATAAAGGTAAGGCTATCAACACATTGTGGAAGGAGAATCATTTCCATTAGAAGTGGCTCTAGGCCTTTTCTTTACAAATTTGGAATTGATCTACATATAACATTTGCGTAATTGAGCTCCATTCCATGTTCTTGGGATTGGAGTGCCATCGAGCCTTTCGAGCCGGTATGCGCCCTTTCCCAGGACTTCTTTGATAATGTATGGCCCTTCCCAGGCCGGGGCCAGCTTTCCTGGGCGTTATTGGTTCGAAGCCTCGTTGTTACGCAGTATGTAGTCTCCTACATTGAAGTTGCAGAGTTTTACCCGCGTGTTGTAGTACTTTTGCATTTGTCGCTTGTAGTTCTCTTCACGCACTGCGGCTAAGTCTCTGCGTTCCTCGGTTAGCATAAGGTCCAACCGTCTTTCCGCATCATTGTCTTCTGGCTGAATCAAGACCCTTGGTGAGGGTAAACCAATTTCGACCGGGACCATGGCTTCAGTGCCATAAGTGAGACTGAACGGGGTTTCTCCCGTACTGGCCTTCTTCAGCGTTCTGTTTGCCCAAAGGACGTGCGGAAGCTCGTCCACCCAGCCGGATCTGTGTTCCAAGAGTCTTTTCTTTATGCCTTCGACGATGCTCTTATTTGCTCTTTCCACCTCACTATTACCTTGCGGGTGTGCCACTGAGGTAAAGGTGTGGGTGATTTGAAGTTCTTTCAGCCACTGTTGTAGCTTCTTGTTAGCAAAGTTGGTGCCGTTATCGCTCACCAAATTCTGTGGAAGTCCAAAACGACAAATAATAAATTCCCAAATAAATTTTTTGATATGTTTCGCGGTTGTTTGGGCTAAGGGTTTTGCTTCTATCCACTTGGTGAAGTAGTCGATGGCTACCACTAGGAACTGAACATTTCCTGCTGCTGTAGGAAATGGGCCTGTCACATCGATGGCCCACTTCTGAAATGGCCATGAAGAGGTGACTGGAACAAGTTCATTCTTCGGGCGATGCGTGTTGGGTGCGTAGAGCTGGCAAGACATACATTTTCTGATGTATGCCAGCGCATCCGTATGCATCCCCGGCCAAAAGTATCCCGCGTTGTTTAGCTTAGCTACAACAGCGCGGGGACCTGCGTGTATTCCACAGATGCCTTCGTGTACTTCCCTTAGGAGGTAGTCAGCATCTTGGTTGTCCACGCATCTCAATAGTGGGCCAAGAAAGTTACGCCTGTAAAGAATGTCATCGATGAGTTGATAATTCAGTGCTTTACAGCGTAGTTTTCTTGCCTGTGCTTTTGACTCTGGCAGTGTACCTGCCGCAAGGTATTTTATTATTGGTGTCATCCACGTTTCCGTGCCGGTTTGGATGACACAAATTTCCTTGTGCGGGACCGAAGGTGTCTCGAGGAGTTCAATGCGGATATCCTTTCCTAAGTGGGTGAAGGCTAATGATGCAAGCTTGCTTAACGCATCCGCAGATTTGTTTTCACTTCGCTTGACGTGTATGACTTTGCAGTCGTTGAAATCGCGCATAAGGGATTTTGCTTGTGCGAGGTACAGGGCCATTGTGTCGTTCACGGCCGTGTACGTCCCGTTGATTTGATTGGCTACTAACATGGAATCCACGTGGGCTTCCAAGTTTTTCACTCCCATCTTACGCGCAATTCTCAGCCCAGCCAAGAATGCCTCATACTCGGCTTCGTTATTCGTACTTGGAAAATCCAGTCGAATAGCGTAAGTGTATTCTTGGCCTGCTGGGTTGGTTAGTTTCAGCCCTGCGCCTGAACCCTCGTTACTGGCTGCTCCATCAATGTAGAGTCGCCAGACGTCATTGATGTCTTGTGCTGGAGAGGGTTGAGCCTCTTCCTGGCACTCTTTATCCCGCGATACAGGCAATTCTGCAATAAAGTCGGCCAGAACCTGGCCTTTTATGGCTGGTCTTGGCTTATACTTTATCGCGTATTCCCCCAACTCAATTGCCCATTTGGCTAGGCGTCCCGATAACTCGGGTTTGCCTAGAACTTTTGCAAGTTTGAAGTTGGAGAGAATGGTGATTGGGTGACCCTAGAAATATCGTCTTAACCTGCGTGAAGCGTGTATAAGTGCTAAGACTAATTTTTCGAGGGTAGAGTACCGGGTTTCTACGTCTGTTAGGATACGGCTGACATAATAGATTGGCATCTGGATGCCTTTTCGTTCTACTAGCAGGACTGCCCCGGTTGCTCTATCAGTTGCGGAAAGGTATAGGATTAACTCCTCTCCCAGTTTTGGTGCTGTCAGCGTTGGGAGTTCGATCAATCGTGACCGAATCTCCTGAAAAGCTGCTTCCGCTTCTGGTGTCCAGCGGAAGTGCGTTTTCTTTAAACAGTTTCTCAATGTTGACACGAAGGGAAACGACTTATCCGCGTGGTTTGCCAAAAAGCGATTAAGTGCCACTAGTCGTCCATTTAGTGTCTGAGCCTGTTTGATGGTAGTAGGTGATTCCATTTTGATAATGGCTTCGACCTTCTCAGGGTTCGCTCTGAAGCCATCTTTAGTGACGATGACCCCCAAGAACTTCCATTCTTCCATTCCAAAGGCACACTTGCTCGGGTTGAGCTTCATGTTTATCTTCCTGAGCGTGTTGAAAGTCTCTTCGATGTCTTTCAACATCGCATCTGGGTCAGGGCTTTTGATGACCAAGTCATCCATGTAGACTTCCAAGTTCCTCCCAATTTGGGCATGAAACTGGTTGTCCATCAGGCGTTGGTATGTGGACGATGTAGAAATGATCCAATTACAAGAAAGAGTCAAATAAGAGAGTAATAAGTTACACCGCCATCCACTTTTGGAAAGATATCGGAACAAGTGTGGACGATGTAGCTAGTTATTGGGTATGCTGGGTGGAACTCGGCTTTACTTGGGGTGCCATATTAGTGGGCAAACACCCCGTTACAGATGCTCTAAAAACCACTATTTCTATTTTATAATATTTGAACATGTATCAATTTGATGAGACATCACGTGTAAATAGCAAGGTTGCAAAAGTCGCTAGCTGGACTCTATGCGGCTGATTGGGGAGTTGGGTGTACTCGGAGAGTACTCGAAAATGGTGAATATAAAGAAAATTAATTTTTAGATATTAAACATCTGTCAAATATCATAAGTATGCTAATATTTAGAACAAAATAAGTGAATATCGATATAAATAAGAGAATAAATTATTCTAAAATTTGCTAATATTTAACTACAAAAAGTGATATATTTTTTTATAATATTCTATACTATGAATTATGTTTTTTTTTAAGTCAAAATCGGCCTAAGTGATGTTAATTGATTGATTCAGGTAACGACTTGGATGCCATGATAAAAAACGTTCCGGGAACAGAAAGCTTTCTAAGGCGCCGAGATCTTCCAAGCTTTTATCGTCTTGATGATCTAGATAACCCCGTTACAGAGATCATATTGACGGAAGCTCGATGTGTTCCTCGAGCTCAAGGTCTCATTCTTAACACATTTCAAGCCTTAGATGAACCCGTACTGGTTCACATACGAACACTTTGCCCAAACATTTATTGCATAGGTCCAATACACTCTTTGTACAAGTCTCGTCTCAATAACGAACCAGAACCAACGATTCAAACGCCTCAATCTAATGTTTCAAACAGTTTATGGGAAGAAAATGTTACTTGTCTCTCGTGGCTTGACACGCAAGTAACAAGATCGGTAATTTATGTTAGCATTGGAAGCATGGCAACAATGACCGTGGACCAGTTCTTTGAGTTTTGGCATGGGTTGGTGAATAGTGGAAAGCCTTTCTTGTGGGTTCAACGACCGGGTTCAGTTAGTGGATCGTATGATGATGATCAAGTTCCAAAACATCTTGTGGACGAAACTAAGCAAAGGGGATTTATCATGACATGGGTTCCACAAGAGTCGGTTCTTGCTCATTCAGCAATTGGAGGGTTTTTAACACATAGCGGATGGAACTCAACGATTGAGAGTATAATGGAAGGAGTCCCGATGATTTGTTGGCCACAAAACGTGGACCAACAAGTGAACAGTCGGTTTGTGAGCGAGGTTTGGAAGATTGGTATTGACATAAAAGATACATGCAATCGAGTTATAGTTGAGAAGGCTGTGAGAGATGTTTTAGATGTGAGAAGAAGTGAGTTCACCGAGTCAACAAGGAGGTTGGCTGAGTTGGGAGATCAAAGTGTAGCTGAAAATGGATCTTCAGTTATGGATTTGAACCGGCTCATTAGAACAATTAGTTCATTGTAGTCCATGTTTTAGTGGTTTAAATGGTTTTAGGGTTCATTCATGTAAAACAAATGGCATGATCAATAAAAATGCTAGTTATAACGTTCTTGTTCTAGTTAACTACCTCATCTTGATTCTATTTTTTGGTGTTTGAATTCAGTTTTTCAACAACTGAAAAATCGATTTTTTGTTCAAGTTAGGTAGGCTTTAAACAAGTATATTATTATTTACGTGATAGAAAGTATATACCGATTCAAATGAGATTAGTTCAAATAGATTTGGTCATTCCCAAACTTAATATGCCAACACAATCTCAAACGGTCTTTCGAGGAATACCATTTGAAAAGTAGGGGCTTAGATTTTGATTAAACGTTCGTTTGATGAATCTTCATTACTTAAACTGCTGTTTGAAAAGTAAATTGACTAGCTATGATTTGATATCTTAACCTATAAACAGTCATTTATAAACAATTTGGTATTAAATTGAGTATTGCATGTTGTTGGCAAGAATAAGATCTAGCTAACTATATTTGTTACCGGATCACTTTGCGTTCACTATCTAGTTGTTCCAAACATAAATAGTCAAAAGATGGTTGCAAGTTGAAATAAAAGAAACGATGTTGATTAAAGTCAACTCTTGTATCATAAAGTCAACACACATGTAATTATCTTAAGGTAACACATGATTTATGCCAGCCTACATGCATGTTACTCTTGTATCATAAAGTCAACTCATTCAACACACATCCCTCATGTATAATAACCTCATATAACCACCAGTCACCACCACCATGGCTTCCACTCCCATTTTCCTAACCCTGATCACCACCCTCCTCTTCCTCCTCCTCCTCCCATACACCCTTTCCGCACCGGCCCCTATCGACTTCACTGACATCCTCATCCGCGCGGACCAATTCACCACTTTCCTCCGCCTCCTCAACCAAACCTGAATCCTCGACCAACTCCAAGACCAGCTCGACAACTCCAACCAACGCATGACCTTGTTCGCCCCCACCGACAACGCCTTCCATAACCCCCCAGCCGGCACCATTAACAGCCTCACGGAGGAACAGAAAATCAAACTCGTATTGTACCATATCCTCCCAAAGTTCTACACCCTGGAAGATCTTGTTGAAGTCAGCAACCCAGTCCCCACCCAGGCGGCTGGGGACCAAGGAAGCTTGGGTTTGAATTTCACTGGTAAGGCCAACCAGGTGCATGTGTCCACCGGAGCTGTGGAGACACAGATTAATAAGGCGTTGAGGGAGGATTATCCGTTTTCGGTGTATGCAGTTGATAAAGTGTTGATTCCCTTGGAGTTTAGTGATCAAGTTCCGCCGCCGGATGTTTCTTCTAGTTCTTCTCCGCCCGCTAGAGCTAAGGCTCCGAGTTCGCCTTCATGGAAGCATGGAGCTAAGGCACCGAGTTCGCCGGTGGGGAAACCTATAGCAATGGCACCAGTTCGCCACCGGAGAAACCTGGAGCTAAAGCACCGAGTTCGTCCAGTGGGAAACCTGAAGCTATGGAACCGAGTTCGCCACCGGAGAACCCTGGAGCTAAGGCACCGAGTTTGCTGGTGGTTTCGCCGTCCAAGAATGGAGGTGGAAGGATATTGGGGATGCGTTTTGGTGGCTTTGTGGTGTTTTGCATGGGCTTTCTGTTATAAGCTGATTATTTGATGGTTTTTAAGGTTGTGTAATTGTTTTATCACTATTTTTGTATTCATTTATTGGAGTTAAAATGCTTCTTACATTTTTAAAATTACACACACACATATATATATATATGTATATATATATATATATGTATGCTTCATTGCTTCCTGTGTAGCTACTTTCAAAGCGTGATAGACATTAACTATCCTAGTTTAGTGGATGTAAAATTACAATTCATCCTTGGTTAGAAAATTAAAAAAAGAAAAGAGTAATTTTATATATATACCCACATAAAACTAAAAATATTATATATTTCTTTACAAAATTATTAATACATCAATTAAAAAAAACTTAAAAATGACCATATAAGCCTGGTTCGATTAGATGCAAAAAAAAAAAATACTTACAATTTAGAGACCATTCGAAGCGATAAAACCTTTGAAAGATTTGCCATTTTAAAGAAGTGACGAGAGACGATTTGGTTATCATCCAAATATTAGAAACATCGATCAAAATTTAAATATTAACATAGGGTGCATGCACATTATGTATTGGAAATGAGGAAAATGGTCTATTTGTTAAAAAATAGGCATATATGAAGGTTGAAATTTCAGAAAAATAATGATAAAATAATCATTTTTAAATTGTTATTAATGAACAAGGATATATATGATACTTTAACTATATTGTAAGGATATACATGATATTTTAATTATTTTGTAACGATATATATGATATTTTAAGTTCTGTTTGGAAATATATGATATTTATAATGTTTGTAAGGGTATATATGAAATTAATCCAATAAAAAAACTATTAGGGGAGACGGAGTGCTTGCGAAGGGAGTGATGCCACAATGGTATTGGTGGGAACACCGCTCAGTCCACTCCACCTTCCACCTTCCTCGCTAACAAAGTAGAAACATACCGCTTAGGGTAGCGGTGCCGATTCTCCCACAATTTTTTTTCTTTCAATAAAACAGTAAACCTTCATGTTAGTGGGGGTGGAACACTTGTGGTGGCGCCCGAGATAAAAAAAGATGAGAAAATGTGCAGGCGCTCTCTCTCTCTCTCTCTCTATATATATATATATATATATATATATAACGGCTAACAAACAGAAAATTGTCGAGTACTTCCTACAAGGTGATCAAATGGCAAAAAAACCACCGCCAACTGGTCCAACACAGTCGTATGGAGCCTTTAAGCGTCTCAAAGTTATCTTCAGTTCCGGGAAAAACCCACTTGCCTGAAGGCTCACTGGTGGTAAAACTCAGACGCCCTCAAGATCGAACTGGAGATCACAAAGATCCCGGTTTTTCTTCATTGAGCCACCATATTCTTCAAAATGTGTTGTCTGTGGGAATCGAACCCAAGTCCCCATTGAAAAACCAATGCTCTTTACCACTACATTAATGGAAAGGACTACGGGGGCTCTAAAGGATGGAATGAGCACGACTTTTCTTATTTATTGATATATATGTAATGTACAAAACTTTTTTTTGAACGACTAATATTAATATGAAACGAAAAAAAGTCTAGGCTACAAGAGGCTAGACTAGACACAACAAAAAAGCCAATACAAAACACCAAAAACAAGAAAATCAAAATGAAAAGACGCACCAGCTTTTCCAATTTATTTCTACAAGTTTTCTCATATTTTTCACCCAAAGAAAGCTAAGTCTTTTGATGTCTTCCTTGATTCTATTAACTAGAGACTCTTTTATTATCAAAAATCGTCTCGTTTATAGCCTTTCAAATACACCAATACGTCGTAAGGATTATAGCTTCAAGCGCCTTTTGTTTTATCTTATCTACTCTACAATTAAGATGAATCTTTAGGAGGTCTCGTATTTCAAAAGCATGCATTGGGTTTATGCCATACCACCTACTAATGAATTGTCATATTACCATTGTTGCAAAGCAAGACATTAGCACATTAGTTGCCGATTCCTTTTCGCCTTCACATAGTGGGCAACATTTTATTTTATCCACAACATTCCTTTTGAAGAGTGCATCCGATGTCACGATTTTACCCATTTCCACTCGCCATTCAAAGAGGTTAATCTTTAATGGAACCCACTTATCCCATTCCTTAAAAAAACCGACACATCCCTATATTTTTAAACTTTAAGCCCAAATAATTAATGGCCCAGTTTAGTTTTTTTATTTATTTAAGTTTAATTTTTATTTTTGCATGTCTTATTTTTCTTATTAAAATAAAATGTTATTGTATTTTTTCTTTAACTACTTTATATTATCCTTTTCATTTATAATAAATGTATTGATAAAGCCTAAAAAAATGTGATATATATACAAATCTTATCTCCTTTTTACAAATATATAAAGAGCTATTTCTAGATACAACTCCATGCCAAAGACGTACGCCAACAAATTACGACACTAAATTTATAGAAAATAGGCAGCTACCAATAACCAAAGAAATGGAAAAAGAGTGAAGTAAATACGTAATACATAGTAGTCATTAAATTTGTTGTTTTTTGTTTTTTTTAAATGAAAAGAGAAGGGTGAATTTTGGAAAGGAAAAGAGAATGTACGTAGGAAGTGTAGAATCGTGACATATGCATGACCCCAATATGATACTCTTTTATTCTTTTATTAGAGTACTAGTTTAAGGTCCGTACATTACACGGTTAATTAATGAAAATTTTAAACTTTAATTATTAAATGAAATACAATCAACAAAAATGATCATATAATGCTAATAAAATTATATTTTACATTAAAATAACATAAATTACATAACTAAGATTACACAAATATGTTGTAAATAAGTAAAACATTCATTGTATACTACATTTGTGAGTGTATTGATCGGTATACACTGTTTATCAAAAATTAAAATATTTAGTCCATGTCTACTTGTAACTCTTGATAAGGTTACAAATAGGCTTGCTTATAACTCTTATGTGTGAAAAATAAGGTTCTTCAAGTGCTTTCCAACCCTAATAAATGATACTGTATCAATGAAACCAACAAAAAAATTATTCATGCACATAAAATATCATACCTTTTAATTAATTATTATGATGTCATTTGAGATCATATGCTAATGAATGAATTGGTTATGATTTACATTTAATAAAAATATTGAATTCATATATTGAAATAACTTAAAAAATAAGAACTATATATTGAAATGGGCTGAAAAAAATATGAGAATGACTATGAGATTGACAAGTGGTAAGAATATGTAGTCTTTTATTAGAGACGGCGGTGGGGATGAACGACGGTGGGAATTAGGGTTTGTTATTTAGGTTGGGTGTGTGTTATGAAAAGAAATTGACTGAATAATAAAAGGATCCGAAAACTATTATTTGGACGCGTTGACCCGAATAAAAACCATTTATTGAATATGGGTTGAAAAAAGTGAGGATTGATGAGAGCTTGACAAATGGCACAATGAAATGGCCTTTTATTAGAGTAGTAAGATTAGTGTTTGTTATTTGGGTTGGGTGTGTGTTATAAAAAGAAATTGACAGAATAATAAAAGGACCCGGAAACTACTATTTGGGAGGGTTGACTCGAAATAAAAACCATTTACTAAATATGAGTTAAAAAAAGTGAGGAGTGATGAGAGCTTGACAAGTGTCACAATGAAGTAGCCTTTTATCTAACTAATTTATTAAAGAAGACATGTTTTCCACATGGCCTTCAAATATGTCATTAGGGGTGTTCTTCGGGTTTGTTTTTCGGGTTTCAGGTTTCAAAGTTATAAATCTTAACCCGAAACCCAACCCAAATCTCTCACGGGTTTTTCCGGTTCGGGTAATTCGGGTTTCGAGTATCCTAGAAAATGAAACTAAAAACAAAAAAATTTAAAAAACTTCAATGCTAAAATTAAAACAACATATTCTTCTTTGTTCGTGACGCAAATGATCAAATAATAAATAAACATAGCTTGGTAAAGTCATAAAACAATTCATAAAAAAAAGTAAAACTAAGTAACTAACTCGAACCATAATTGTAACATTTCGGATTTTCCAAACCCGTATTCGTTTACGAACGAAACATTTTTAGACCTTTATTATTATTGAAAATCAAGTGTTTATAAATAATTAAGTTTATAATGTTCACTTTAGGCCCCATATACTTTATATGTTGTTCAAATCTTAAACTATGCATAAAAAGTTCGTTAAATGACCTAAATCCAAACTATAGGGACTAAAGTTGACAAATGATGATATTTTCCTCCGTTTGGCCGGAACATCACGTGGTGGGGTGGCCTAGGCCCACCACGCGGTGCTATGGGCTACCTGCACAGCTTGTTTCGTTTATTATTGTTTCCTAGTTCGTTTTTGGCCCGAAATCGCTTATTTTATGACATAATCGAGTGTTTTAAGACCCAAGAAGACTAATATAGCTTAGATACATGTCCATGCTCATTAACCCTTGATCAAGAACGAAATTTACTGGTTATAATGTTGATTTGATCATTAAAGGCCCATCTAGTTCTAAAACGAGTAAGTTACCATATTTAGTTCGATTTAGTATATCATATATAAACATATCATTATTTCTCTACCACAAATCATTCCTAAACCCTAATTCACAATTCCTAGCCTTCACCTACCTCCAACCTTCATCATCTTCTTTGGTTTTTGCATTATTATTGAAAATACGCTCATAAACGGTTGATTTTGCTTATGCACCGACCTTTGACTTCCGTTTCTCATCGATCCTTTCACTTTCCGGGTAAGTTGTAAACATAGAAAACATTCATATATATTCCCTAGTCAATAACCTTCAATCAATTTCGGTGGTTGAAGGATATTGACTGGTCAATTCGTTTAAAACTCGTTAAAGGGCAAAATAGTCAACAAGTTTGACTATCCGTTTTCTCATACTTCTGGTCGGATTCAACGTTCGGTCCAGAAGACTTTTATTCTCGTAATGTGATTTTAAGGCTAATGACCAAAACCCGACTTCCGACTCACTGTTCAGATTCTGGTCAGTACCAGCTCGCTTAAACGTTTAATTCAACATAACTAGAGTTACACTCATCCATTTGGATTGATTCCAGCGGCATTAAGTTCGTTTTTATTTATATTTTCATATCACAAAGTTTCAGGTTCTTATTAGTTATCTAGTTTGACGCGTATTGGACGACTCGCTTATCCGTTTACTCGTTTATTCTTAATTATATTCACTTGACTTCCATCTAAGGTGATTTTTATCATTCCCCAATTTTACTCGATTTTCATAAACGTTTTGGGGACATATGCGTATATAATACTATACATACATATCTATATATACATACATGTCAAAAATAGCAAACGTGTAATTGTGTGTAATTAATCAAATCTACTTGTTATGTGCTTATGTGTAATTGTATTGATTTGCTTTACATATCCCCTTGGAGAGGGTTGTCATTCTATTGACCACCGCCCGATTCGCTTGGCAATGGTCTTATTCTATTTATTTGCTTATGGTTGATTTACCGGCGCCTGATTCGCTTGGCAATGGTTTAGTCGACAACTTATTTGCTTATGGTTTGATTTCATTACCGCATTTATTATGTTTTGCTTATTTATTATATTAACATTATTTTTGGTGTCAAAATTGGTGGTAACCTCACTCAACATGTTTGTTGACAAAACTTCATTTTCTACGCATATGCAGGTTGCCTGAGTTGAAGGATGGACACTTAGAAAGACCTTAGGGTTATATTGAAGACAAACTTAAATTTAAATGATTGTGCTTATTTATTTGAATGGTTTTGTTGTATTTGGTTGTCACACCCCGACCAAAGGCGGCGGAACATGCCGAGGTGTAACGATTGTCCAAAAGCACATGACACTAATTAAAGTGACAGTATTTAATAAACTCATTTCATTTCACAACATCGAAAATGTCACATAATAATTATCCATAAAATAACCATAAACAAGATATCACAAAATATGACAAATTTGATACTGTTCATTTTTACTAATATCCTAAGGTATTTGATGTCGTTTTCTTCACAATCATAAATCAACCAAGATGCAAACCTACAACTTTCGTAAAATAAAGTTTGTCAACACAAAGGTTGGTGAGCAATTCATAAGTTTAATCATATTAGTATATAATAAAGATAGCCACAAAACGTGTATACGAAACGATAAATAAAAGTGGTAATTTGGATAAATAGATATCGCTAAACACATTAGCGACACCTAGCTATAAGGGGATGCCAAATAGTCTAGGATTTTATAGTTATCGTTAATTGCATTACGTTAACGACACCTTGCTATAAGGGGATGCCAAATAGTCTAGGATTTTATAGTTCCACCAACCAAAAGCGATAAACACATAGGCATATAAGCATAGAACACCAAAGAGCAATTATTTAGGTAAAGTATACAACTACGTTTGTGGTTTAAGATTCAAATATAAAGCATTTTGTTGAATAAGTATGAAATGTCACCCCCAAAATAAAAGATGGAAAATGGGGTATGAAGTACTCACCTTCAAGTAGTAAACTTGAAAGATGATAATTTGGAGATTTGTCGGAACGACGAGTTTAACGCACAATGCCTAAAAAGAAAAGAAGTCTTGAATTTAGAAAGGTTGTTTTGAAGGTCTTTAAACAAAATAAATGTTAAGAAATGTAAATAATTAAAGTTCAAGGTTTAAAATGTAACTATTTAAGAATTTATAATAATAACCCTTTAAAAATGTAAGTTTGCTCGAAACCGGGTTAAAGTATCTAACCTTAATATTTACTCAACCTATGTTAATTAATAAGGTGGGTAAAATGCAAGAATGCAAATCCCTTAGGAATAAAGATACTAAAACGGTTTTTTTTATCGAGTGTTCGGGTTGTCGGTTCGGGTCTTGATAATTGGTCAAAGCCAAAGTCAACTTTCCAAAATATTGAATGTTATGAGATAACTCAATAAAATTTAATAAGACTTAACCAAGTATGTAGTTCCATTGTTTTAGAACTAACGACGCACGTTAAGCGAGTGTTCAGTTTTGTCGGTCCAAACTTTGTTATGAGATCAAGTTGGATCCAACATTTCCAAGTACTTACGAAAATATTTAAAAATCAATTTGTAACTATTTTTAAAGAAATATACAAGTCTTGATGCCTAAAAAAAACACACTTGTGTGTCTTAAGTGAGTAAGAATCAGTTTGGTTTCCACATGTCCAAACACTAAAGAATTTGTATAATAATGTACAAATAAAAAAAATACTATAAGTTTTACAACCAAAAGTTAACAATAAAGTCTTTAAACAAAAGTTCGGTTTTCGGTTTGGATCGTGTTTCGGGTTAAGACCGAGGTAAGATTCTACAAACCCATAACCATAGAATTTGTAAAAATGATTTTAGAAACTTAGATCTAACAATAAGTATGTTTAAACAATTATTTAACAAAACTAGTAACAAAGTTCGGTTTACGGTTTAGAGCTATTTACGGTTAAACCGAAGCATAGACTCTTAAAAACCCATAACCATGGAACTTGTAAACATGACCAACAAACTAAAATAAGCAAGATTAATATGTATGAACAAGTTATATAGATGTATATATATCAAGGACACGAAATCCTCCATGAAGCCATGCCTTATGAGGTCCGAAACCTCACCGATCGGAATCGGAGAAGTAACTACCAAAGGTAAACAACGGGTGTATATTATATATATGTTGAACAACCATAAACAAGTATTAATAAGGTAACATAAACTAATTAAGATGAAAGACTAAAAACCTTCAAGAACACTTAAGAAGATAACCTTGAATCTTTGATGTTTGAGAGAGTTTTTTTTTTTTGAGTTGTAGCAAGGGAAAATGAATTGGAAAGGTGGTGTATATATAGGGTAATGTTGATGGTCAAATATGGGTGTGAGACACAAGAGTTTTCATGCAAAATAGATCAAGACAAAAACACAAAACAACAAAAACAAAATAATAAAATAAATAAATAAATAAAAATAAAAATAAAAGTAGGATGTTTTCAAGACCCAACAAGTGTGAAACAATATTGTAACATAAATCCATCATTTTGATTATAACATAAGCTTCGGTTTACAAATCGGGTTGGTTTACATAATAAACAAATACAAAAACGAATATAAACAAGACCTGAAATTGACGAATGTCACATTGGTTATTATGTGTATTATTTGAATAAAATAATTAATTAGATATTGTAATTTATAATTATGATAGTACTTCGAGCTGTGAGCAATCGGATCACGCCCCGACATTTCCGCCTTAGGTTGGGGTGTGACAATAATCGTCTTCGATCAGACGTGATTTGGTTGTTCGATTACGGTTGCTATTAGTAGTAAACGGAAAAAAATAAATTAACAATAAACAATCGTTCTATAATCGTTGGAATGACAAATGTCGATTGAGCTCGGATTTTGATAACTTTAGTGTCTAAGACTAAACATATTATACCTAAAAATATATTTAATTTCAAAACTAAAAGTTTATTCGGGTTTTTCGGGTTGACCCGAAACTTATAAATCAAACCCAAGAACCAACCTGAATTACTTCGTTTTATGTTCGGGTTGGTCTTTTCTCGGGTTCGGGTTTTTCGGGTCGGGTTAGTTCGGGTTCGGATACAAGTTTTTTCTGGTTGGGATTCGGGTAAAAGTGACAGCCCTATATGTCATCCACATGATATGTCAACTAATCAATTTCCATTTATACATATTCCACCTAATTAACTAATTTTTTAATCACCGTTCCTTCAATTTAACAAATTTTTATGTTAAATGATATAACAATTAATACTTTTATTAGTATTTAATATTTATTAATTAGCTCAATTATGAATTTCTTAAAATTATATTATTAACAATTTCTTATTATTTCAATGCGGATGACATATTTGAAGGTCATGTGAAAACATGTTTTGCTTTAAATATAATATCAAAATTATAATTATTTCATATGCCATGACATGCACTTCATGTTTGATTTCACATATAACTTGTATCTAATATGCAAACTTTTTTTATTTGATATTATATCATTTTTAACCTGTGTAATACACGGGTTACTATCCTGGTTAGAGTAGTAAGATAAGATGGGTTAAAAAAAGTGATGAGTGATGAGAGCTTAACAAATGACACAATGAAGTAGCCTTTTATTAGAGTTGTAAGATTGGGTTTGTTATTTGGGTCGGGCGTGTGTTATGAAAAGAAATTGACAGAATAATAAAAGGATCCGGAAACTCTTATTTGGGCGGGTTGACTCGAAATAAAACCATTTATTGAATACGGGTTAAAAAAATGAGGAGTGATGAGAGCTTGACAAGTGACACATTTAAGTAGCTTTTTATTAAAGTAGTAAAATAAATGCGTTAGTACCAAATTGGCTTATTTTTAATTTAATTTCCTAATAAAAAAGGAGTTACCAGTATCAAATTTATCCTATTAATAGCAAATTTGTTTTGTTATGTTTTTTTTAACTTTCAAACATCAAATTTTTTTTAGGAGAAAATAGATTTAGAGGAAAAAAAAAATTTAAGTGTTTTTAAGCGGCAACATATTGTTTTTATTAGTACACCCAGGTACCTTGCTACATCAAGAAACGATTCCCAACTAACTTTTCTAAAATGGTAAGGGGCTTTTTGGTTGGGTTTGAATCTGACCCACTAAAAGGTAAACATATTCAGACCGTTTGGTTTTACCCTTGGGTTTGATTCGGTCAGATATTTAGCATCTGAATGGTTCAGCTTGAAATGGATGATAAATGGAATCAAGACCAAATTAGTAGTCACATACCTTTCTCTTTCGGGTCTACTAGTGTTCAACAAACACCACCACCATGGAGAAGGGGCATCGGAAAACTCCTCGGCTGTAGCGATTTCGCCAAGGTCTACCATGCTAGAGACATCTTCACCAGCCAAATAGCCACGAATCTTGAACGAAATCACGTCGCGATTTGAACGGCGGTTCGGTTTTAAACGGAGATGGAAATGAAAATTTGAAGATGGAGATTAGGTTTAAATTGGGAAAGAAGGAGGAAGACGACGAAAGGCCATACAGAGAGTTTAATTTTGACTTTTAGATTTATATTACTTTTAGATTTATATTACTATATATTTTAATTTTCTTATAATATACTAAAAATTATACTTATTTTTTCATTAATGAATATAAATCTAAACAATGTACTTATAATTTTTTTTCATTAATGAATACAAATCAAGTTTAAAATCTTTTACATCTTTTGGGTGAGATTAATACCAAACCTACTTAATAGTGTAAAATAGTAAATTTTGTACAGTTATTCAGATGCCTAACCAAACAAATATATTAATAGTAAATTTTGTACAGTTATTTCGATGCCTAACCAAATCAGCTCTTACTGGTTCAGATCATCTTACCCATTCAGATCTCTTACCTATTCAGCACTTAATAATTCAGAGGTTTGCCAAACAGCCCCCTAAGTCTGTTTGTTGAAGTACCAGACTTAAAATAATTAACAGACTTTTTAAAAAAATGCATTCTCTTCCTAAGGTACCTCTAAGCATTTTTTTTTCTTCGTTCCTTGAGTCCGCTACTTCAATAAATGGGATTGCCACCTCATCAAAAGTCAGTTAAAGTCCGCAGGTTAAGGTGGTGGACTAGCTAGATATACTCAAAAATTTGTTGTCACTTGACCCTCATTTAGTCATTTTCTTCTCGCTCTAGTCTTAGCAAAAAAAAAAAAAAATAGAAATTCTCAAGCATTTGAAAGTGGATCCAAGAAACAAAGTATTTATCACACAATAAACGAGAAAGACATGCATCCGCTAAACAAAACAATGAAGTATTTCCACATATGAATCATGAATTAATGTTTATGATTACAACTGATCACATTTGGTTGGAACAAACGACAACGTCTCCTTCTCAAGATCATGAACCACCATCATATTCTGCTGCTGAATATTCCCAAATATCGACATCCCACTCGAACTCCCCATCGCCAAACACACCAACCCACTCTTCACATCTCCAATCATATAATTCTCCCCGGGCAAATCCAAACTCGCACCATCAAAATGGAACACCAGCTTCGGTATCTCAACTGTCATTTCACCCGAACCATCGTCCGCGGGCAACTCAAAACACAAATCCAAACCTGTGCTATCCGAATCATCCACGTTCAGTTTCATCTGTGAAACAAACTCCTTTTTCACCAAATCAAATGCTGATTCTTCAAGGTAGGTGATGGTGGTGCCCGAGTCGATAATCATACCACCCGTCCCATCTGAGTTTAAATCGAAAGTTGATATTTTTTTTATAGGCAAGTCGACGTCCCCGACTGAGATACCGATGAGTGAAAGATAATAAAAAGATGGGTGGTAAGGGTTTTTGATTAATGGTGTGGTATAAATTGAATCATTAGATGTTTTGCTTGATAAAGATCCCATTACCAGAGTACTGGTAGGGTTTTCTGACGAAATATCGTCTGTAATTGAGTTTAAACAGTAAGAAAACGTGGTTTGTTTGAGTTGTGAAACTAAAGATAAAGGTCCTCTACCTAACCCTACTAAACCACCACCTTGGTTAAACCCATCACCATTATTATCTTCCCCACAACCAAACCCTAATTCGGGTACCGCCACCTCACCAAACGTAAACGTTTCGCTAGCGAGAACCCCCTCGGTCGACGAGTAATCACCGTAGGAATATAAATACTCGCAGCCGTCTGATCCGCAATCTGAAGTTGGTAATGCTTTGCATAAGGTATTAGAACATGGGATTTTTGAAAAAGATGAGGAATTTTTCGGATCGAAAACGGGTGTTGGAGAGTTGAAACATTTAGTGCATGGCTTGCATTGGGTCCATATTAGGTCACTGCCAGTGTCCATGATGGCTGAGTAGGTTTCCGGGGGTGTTCCTATGGCTAGATTCATTAAGAACTCGCCGTTACCCGCGTGAACGGGTGATGTTACTTGGGAAGTCGTACTGGTGTTGGCTGATAAGCTAGCTGCCATCATCATGTGGTTGATGAGTCTTTGTAACCGAAGGTTTCCTCGGTTTACACCGCGTTGTAAGCGTTCGAATTTAGTTAAGTTTTTACCCGAATCGACGTGTTTGAGGGCCACCCGGAAGCCGGTTTTGGGTAGGTTGGTGTGATCATGGAGGATGCGTCTGGATGTTGAAAAGGTTGGAGGAATGAAGATGAATTGTAGGGAAAAGATGATGAGTAAAATGGAAGAAAGTGATGAAGCCATTAGAGGGTATACAATAGATTTTGTATGTGTTTGTTAATATGTGTGTGTATAATATATGCAAGTTCAAGCCAACAAATTTTGGCGAAAGAAGTGGTCTAAAGGGGAAGAACAGAAAGAGAGAATATATGGAGAAAAAAGCTGGTGAATATGGTTTGGACTTTGAAGAAATATTATCTTCAAGTCTTAGAAGTAGGTTACTTAACAAGGTAACTTATGCAGTATATGCATATGTAGGTGTAATATATAATTTATATATGTGTGTGTGAGTGTAAGGCAGGTATAATGATAGAAATAATTAAAAACAAGACTACACATATTTATTTCTTTAATGCTTTCTGTCCTACCATCATTCTTGATTTCTTTCTGTTTCTTTTTTCTTTCACGTGTCATTTTTTCATAAATGGGTCGGATATGCAATATGACTTCAAACGTCTTGGAGCACATTTGGGATTTAGTTTGAAAAATGTTTATTGTTTTATTGGTTTTTTTAAAAAATCATTTTGAAAAGTCAGGATTTAAGGCTTTTAAAAAACTGTTTTTTTAACCCTTTTAAAAAGCTAAGGATTTTGGTGATTGCCAAAAACATTTTAACTTATTGGCTTTTTAAAAAACCAATAAGTCAATAAATATTTTTCGAACTCTTCAAACTCAATCATAAACATGCTCTTAAACTCGTTACTTATTTACCCTTTGGATGGATTCTCTTAAGTGTCTATGATTTTATATGGTTCAACCATTTTATCTATTGAGACTTATTTTGTTTAAAGCTCATTTTAAAACCCTACATAAAATATTAAAACTTTAACTTTGTTTCGTTTGACGAAGTTTCTGTTTTAAACGTACTCTAGCAATTTAAGATATCATTTTTAGCAGTATATTCATATTATAGTATAAAACTCACAATTTTAAGATATCATGTTTATTAATATTCTCATCATATGTATAATGCTTATCCAAACAAAATATACATATTCCCAGTTTTCCTAACGGGTGGATTGGGTTCTAAGCATTTGATCACTTTGAGTCGATATCATAAATCAAAGAGGTGGTGGGTAATGATAGGTATGTGGCGTACAAATTGGAAAACAATCTATTTTATTTAAAAAATTGAAATGAAAAAGAGGATTTTAAAGCAAAAGAATCATTGAGGATTAATAAAAAAAGAAAGAAAATAGGTGTAATTACATATTTAGACAAAGTTATGTCTTATTATGGGTGCGGCGATGGATAAAGAATGTATGAGCATCATATTTGATAAGACAATGTTTAAAGTTTGTCTTCGTTTTAAATATTTTACTAGTATAATCATTATCGATATATAATCTCTTTCTCTTTGCAGTTATTTGTATTTTATTTCTTTGTGTGTTAAACTTATTAGACCATGCGTAAACAAAACTAGACATAACTGGGCAGTTTGTGTAGGCATGTAACCGAACCGAACGTTCGGTAAACATTCGTGAACCGTTCGGCGGGAAATTCGTTTATGTTCGTTTATTTAATAAACAAACGAACATGAACACATGTTCCGTTCGTTCATTTATGTTCATGAACGTTTGTTTATGTTCGTTTATGTCTGTTTATTTATGTTTGTTTATGTATTAATAGAAAATAATTAAATATTATCTAGATAGGTCATCTGCTTATATTTGTTAATTTGTGTTCAATTAAGTTCGTTTATGTTTGTTTGTGTTCATTTACATTTGTTCATGTACGTTCGTTTGTCTTTGTTCAGTTATGTTCGTTTAAATTTTAAACAAACGACCACAAATGTCCCCTTTTAATAAAAGAACATGAACATTCATATTTGTTTAATTAAGTGTCCGTATTCTTTTAAAGTTAAATGAATGAACACGAACATGCCCTTATTCGTGTTCATTCGATTCGCTTACAGGCTTTCATTATTAACATTGATGAATACATATGTCTCAATCTCTAGGCTCTGCCGATTTTATTTGTGTTCGTGAATCGTTCGTGAACACATAAATTTCCTTAATAAACGAACACGAACATAAAATTAATCTCGTTCGATAAGTGTTCGTGAACACATTATTTTTTTAACGAACGAACATGAACAAGGCCTTGTTCGTGTTCGTTCGGTTCGTTTACAGCCCTAATTTTGTGTCATGTGACGCCTTTTGAGCATTTTGCAAAGAGTGGGTGTAGTGGGAAGATGCTCCAAAAAGCCTCTCTCTACCTCTAACAAGACCCTCAAAAATTGTGCCACACCGACGTTATGTACAAAAAGCCGATATCAAAAAATCACCCCAAAACGCCGGGAGGGGGGGGAGGGAAGGGGGTGTTCTCTGTTGTTTTGGCCTCAAACGCATGGATAACTTGCCCACTACGGATGATCTTAGATCAAGTGTTCTGGTGGGGTGAGAGGTCTCCCTGTCACCTCACCACACTTCAACCTTAACACTCCGTAGCACATTCTCATCAATTTTTTATGTCCTCTTTCATCAACTCGGTCTATCTACAAATGGTTTATTGTCTCTCTCCTTTCCATCTAAGATATAAAAGAGAAAAACACTTCGATCATTAGAGATGCTCTTATAAATAATTAACTATACGACAAAGTGGCAAACTAATCATATAACTTCATATATTATTATTACATGGACGTGTTTAATTATTTAATCATTCTATTATAACAAATCAGACATATACAAGTAATTTGATGACTTTCTTTTATATTATATAAGCCCTCAATGATAAGCTAGCATGCTAACTTCATTTTCATTAGATCGTTTTTATGTAGTTTTGTTTAGTTTCAAACGTACTGCTTATTTATTTGTGTTTTGTTGAAACGTAGAAGATTAAATGCACCTAGCTAGCATATACATATATAATATATTTTTAAAAAAAATTAATATATTATTGTTGGGAATTTACATGACCTAATAACAAATCGAATGTAACTAAATGGACGTGAGTGGTTACGTTATGGATTGTAGTATTTAATCTTCCAAAAAGTAGGCTGTTAGTGTCCGACAAAACAATTGACACATTATCTTCTAGACCCATTTGATGTTAATTTGTCGTCTAATCTCCTATTTCGTACTATCCGACTATAACAATATTATGGAACTTAGAGAATAATAGAAAGTTGAAAAATAACAATGGAATAGAAATGAGTATTAGTATTAGCAACGGACTGTAGTTTAGGGTAAAGATCCAATGTGCTAATTAAGATATATAATGTTATTATCATTCAAGTCTTGGCGGGGTGATAAAGGCTATTGTCTCTTGTCTTTGAAACTGAAGAGTGAAGACCATGGACATAGATTTTCTTATGGTGTAGTTTAGGAGTAGAAGTAGATGGATGTGTGTCTAACCGTTAAAAAAATAATATTATTATATATCTCAATTACTTATATATCTTTTTGATTAAGAGAGACTTCAGTTTTCATACATCCCTTGAATATCAATTACTTCAAAAGATTATACCTTACTATAGATGATAATGTTGTCTCACTAGAATGTTTGCATTTAAATCTAACGACAACCTAGGAAAATAAAAAGGTAACATGTTTCTCCCCCTTGCATCCAAACTCCACGCCCTTAAGGTTATAGACTCGGGCAACTGTTCAAAGGGTGACTTGTTCGGTTCATATTCGCTAACAGGTGTCCTTTTATCGGGTCACAAAGCAAGCTATAGCGACTAGAAACTCTCACTAGAAGGCCCAAGAGCCATTGGTCCAACGCAATCAGACACTCAAGTTGGTACCATAAACATGATAATTGTATATTAACCATTTAAACATTAGTAAATTAGGTTTGTGATCTAATTACCGTATACGTGACATGTCGGTCATAGCCAGGTTGTGGAGTGAAGAGGTAGGTCCCAGCAGAGACCAGTTGGTCCCGCAAGACTCACCTTGAACAGGGACGTCGGCGCAAAGACCATCTGCTCCCGCAGGACCCACCATGCTCATAGAACCTTACGCGCAGTACGCAAGCTGTACACGCAGGGAAAGCCTCCCAATGGTGAAGTACCCCGCCTGTTCCCGCAGTTGCGGATACAAGCCATCAGGGAAGGCTACCCGCAGACAGCAGGGCTACACGCACAAGACAATAGATACTTCAGTAGTCACATGAAGGAATGAGCAAGGCAGGAACAATCCCGCCTAAATGAGCCAGTCTGTATGATTCTGAAAGATCTTTTGTACTAATACCTACCAAGGTATGGATAGGACAGACGATCTGACCAGAACAACCCATGAGCCAATCACAGGGTGACAGCTCACCGACAACAGTGCGAGGAGGAGCACCCTCTAGTACTGTTTGTCACTATTAGCCGCTGCCTACTCACCAACCCTTACTGTGGGACATGCGCAGCCTACAGTTGGTGGAATAGTGTTACTATTGGCCGTAACCTTTTCACCAACCAGCATGGCCTGCGTACAATCCACAGTAGGTGGGACGTGCATAATCTACAGTTGGTGGAATAGTGCAGCCGACTTTGTCACTGTTGGCCGTAACCTACCCACCAACCAGTATGGCCTGTGCGTAGTCCACTGTTGGTAGAACAGGAATACTATTCAGCCGGCTGTACCTGCTTGGAAACCTACCTTCGGCTATAAATACTCCAACATCTTGGAATGGTAAGATCATCTGCTACCCAGTTATCTAGCAATCTCTTAATATACACTTATATTCAGAGCAATCTAGTCTGATTCTCACGCCGGAGGGTGGTCACAAGGAGGAACCCCCCCCTTCTCAGTGACGAGCTTACGGTGTTTGTTTTGCAGGTCTCCTGAAGAACAGCCTTCTCAGTTAGACCTCATCCGTGGGAAACATTACTTAACCCCCAGATTATCTATAATCTGTCCAGATTATCTATAATCTGTCCAGGGTTCACTTAGTGTTTCTTCATGGAGCAACAAACTTATACCTTGATCTTCTACTTGTCTATTAAAATTAGCATAATGATTTTGATACTTTAATCGATTACCTGACAAGAAACTCTCTGTTTATTAATGCATTCTACATGTTAATTGAGGTTTTTTTGGTGGGCATGCTAGCTACACCAAACCAACTAAATTTCTACTAAAATCCAGTTTTAACTACAATATAAGGAAATTATCAATATATCATGGTTAGTTCCTTAGCTCGTTAACCCCCCCCCCAAAAAAAAAAAAAAATCAAATGATGAAATAGTAATAAAGCGGCTGAACACTGATGCATATATATGAAAATATGAGATAATAACAATACCTCCTTTTTCTGTTGGGACATCTTATTGATATGAATCAGATCCCCTGCTTCAAGAAACAAGAATCCATTTACAGTTTTGACTTTTAGTCAAGCTCTTGATAATGTATTTCGTCGTATCCATTTGCCAAACTCACGAATTCAAATAAACACTCGCTATTACCTTTATTCTTTTCACATAACACAAATAATAACCGACAAATTCTATGACAAAAACCTTCTTTTGGCACGTTTTCTATCATTAAGCAGATCCACCAATGAAGGAAGCGGTTTAGGAACCGGAACATGCATACCCCTATACAACCTCCTTATGTTCTCACCAACTCCCTTTGGTGAACACACGGTAGCGTGTTTCACCATCCCTTCTTTCTGCTCGTTTGACTTTGACTCGTGTTGACCTTCACGCATATCATTGGTCAGCTGAACTTCAACATCTTTATCCAAATATGACATTTCAGGTTTGACCAATTCTTCATAAACAAAGGTAGAATTATCAAGTCCGAGCCTTGCTCTTCCAAACAACGTCACGGTTGAATCTTTTGACTCTTTGACTTGTGTAGGCACGGTCAAGATTTCTTTCTCACTTAAAACTTCTATTTCACTTTGACTTATGTTGACCTCATGCACGTTTTCATTCACAAACGTACCCTCGGGATCAATATCTAGAAGCTTCCAGAGAGGATCATCGGGAGCTAAATGACCATACGAGCAGTGCCTTTTCACATAACCAAGCTCCATGGCCCGACACTCGGTGGTGGTTGAGACCACCCATCGAGGTGCAAGTAATTGTAGGGCCCACTCAAGTTCATCTCGAGACGAATGCATTGAATAACACACATGCCATATCCCAAATTGATCCCTTCTCGCTTCTTTAAACCGGTCAGTTTTCCGTCTTTTAGTTTCTAACAAAACATCCTCATGGACGTACCATTGGGCTGAAGGCCGTATAATAAGTGGTTCAGGCTGAAAATGGGCCCGGGCCTCAGCTAGTTTTGCTTCTGCTCGTTCGGAGAGTTTTGGGAAAGTATCAAAAAGATGGAATCTTGAGGACGGGTCTTGAGAAATAATATCAGGTACGGTTAGAGATAGAGATTGGAAACATTCAGGGTTGTTTTGTTTATCAACGAAGATTTTTGAACCAAACGTTTGACACACGTTAGCAAGTATTTCTTCCTGACCGAGAATGTCACATGTTAGGTACACCACACTAGCTTCCGGATGATTCCATATGCAATCGATGACCTGCATAAGCAGAAACAGTCTAGATAACTACATTATTACCAATAATAATCTAATTTTTTAAGACAGTAGTTTTGAAAGTTGCACACACTAAAAAATACTCTGGGTGATTTTTGAACCATTTAACCTGTATCCTTTTTAGCTATTTTTACTTTTACTTTTGACCCATTTGATCTGTTAAAGATAGAGCATAACCCACCTGCAGCATCTACTGTTAAATGACATCTTTCACCGTCGTGGCACGCTAAAATACTCTAGGGATGTTCATGGGCCCGTTTTGTGCCCAAACCCTTCGGTTTTTGCGTTTTTAAAAACCCTACAGTTTTGGTTTTTTTTGGTATTCAGTTTTCACATAGGTTCGGGTTTGATTCGGTTCGTTTTCGGTTTTACCATTTTAGCTTGAATTTTTTAGGCCGAATAAAAATTGGCCCAAAATAATGAATTTTAGCATGACACTTTGGGCCTAAATTTTTTTGTTGATTAATAATTAACTGTTTTACACATTTGGATACAAAATTTTAGGGCTACACTATTTATTATTTGTTATTAATAAATTCACATTCAAAGATAAAAATTATAATTCATAAATTGAATAACAAAGTAGGTTTTTTTTCCGGTTTTTAGGAGTTTGGTTAGGTTATAAAAGTCGTTTCAGTACTTCAGTTGTTTTGGTTATTTCAGTTACATGTAAGTTATTTTGGTTGCATTCTCATTGATAAAATACTCTCTCTCCCGTGTCTTGTCACATGCACGAATTTGGAATTTTGACCAACTCTAAGTCTGATTTTATAATATAGAAAAGACAAGCAGGAGACAGAAGACTACCTGGCGTATTGCAACATGTTTGCTAGGCATTTTTGAAGAAAATGTCCCGAATGTGCAGTCCAAGAAAACATAATCAAGTGGACACTTAGGTCGTTTGGATACTTTTCCTAAGTATTTCTCAGGCAATCTTTGCAAGCACTCAGGTGTAAGTCTGCAGTCTCCTGTGTGCAGAATATTACCAAACGCACCTTCAAACAAGAACATGACTGCACCTGCACGTTGCAAAGTTAGGTACCGATCAGAGCAACATGACAGCAGAAAAATCACATTATCACACACACGAGAGCAAATAACAGAACACGAATATTTTATGTGGTTTGGTTTTTTAGTTTATGTCATGCATATTATTAGGAAAAGCTGTAATTTTCCATTTCTGTACTTTCACCCCACAATAGGTGTTTGTTTTTTCAGAGGTAAAATGTATGCAGTTTGCGAACCACATCTGCATGCATCTGTAGAAGAAGAGGTGGACCAAACCTTTGCAGTCTGCAAAAAGAAGACTGTTTGTTTTTTAACGTCTGTGGGCTGCTAAAATAAACTATTAGTGGTGTACGAACTATGGTAGTGGGTGATGGTGCTGGACGGTCATAGTGGTGGTGGACAGTGGTGGTATGTGGTAGACGGTGGTGATGGACAGTGGTGGTGGCAGATGGTGGGTTGTGGTGGTGGAAGACGGCGGCGGTGGTGGTGGACGGTGGTGGCGGCGGATGGTGGGTTGTGGCGGTGGAAGACGGCGGTGGTGGTGGACGGGCGAACGATGGGTGGTAGTGTTTACCCTCTGCAGACCTTAGAAGATCTTAGAAGTCGATGGGCCAAGTCTACACCAAGAAGAGTTCGCGTATACATTTTTTAATGACATGTCTTCGAAAAAACAAACAGTCTGCAGATGGCAGTGTCTGCGCGGCGCAGACAAAAGAGCATGTGCAGACCTTTTTCAAAAAAAACAAACAGCACCTTAGTTGCATTAGTTTAGCAAGCATAGCATGTTCATGCTTATTCTCCAATATGTAATCACGGTTTTGCATTAAGAAAATCAAACAAAAAAATGGAACAAAGTTATAGTCTTCTTTATCTTATTCTTGGGAGCGTTTGCCTACTACAAAAGGCTAAATCTACCACGATATTGACCATCTCAAATCCATCTTCATCATTTGGTTAAGGTGACCTACATCCACAGGCTGCAACTAGGTTTTTCTTGATTATGCTCGGTACAAGATTACAATTATTAATTACGCAAATTAATAAACCCTAAATAAAATCTGACACAAAGAATTGAAGTTTATAATGTAATTTGAATTGAAAATCAATTACCAGGGCAGTGATTAGCATCAAAAGCAGTAACATTAAAACTTTCCATCGGATCATCGACAACAACCGACTGACCGGCTTCGATATCGACAAACAACGACCCGTCAAGCTGCAAACAAAGACCACAAATAATCAAAACCCCATAAAACCATCAAAACACATGATTCAAAAGAATTAGTTGAGAGTGAGGGCTTTGGTGATTGGGGTGGCGTAAATGGGAAAGGAAGAGTGAGTGGTGATCCCTTGAGAATGGTCTTTGTGTGCGTGAGTGAGAAAATGGTGTTTCTTTCGGTTAGAAGATGGTGTCCACCGATTAGAGAATGGTAACCCCTTTGGCATCTCGATTGGCATCTTTGCAAAGGATTCAGCTGAGGAATTGGAAATTGGAATTAGAGGGAAAATTTGGGATTTGGATGAATGGTTTTTGGGTATAAATATGTTTAGAGAAAAACTTCCTGTGAAAGTTTCGGGCTTTTTTTAATCATTTTTTTATAACATAGTGTAACATGAGATGCAGGGCTGAGCACAGTTCGGTTTAGTTTTTAGGTGAAACTGAAAAGTCGGTTTTTCAAATACACAAATCGTTTGGTTTTCGGTTTTTCAGTTTTTGATTTTTCGGTTATAATCGGTTTTTTTTTTTTTTGGTGTGTGTGTAGACATTGCAAAAAAATTCCAAAAAAATGAAAATGCATATTAGATCCAAAAAAACAAAAATAGGCATTTGTTACGTGAAACCAAACAAATACAAACTTGCAAAGGAACAAGAGTTTAAAATTCAACAAAATGCTAAATCAAAAAACACTAAAAGTTTAGTTTCAATCTTCATTCTTCATCTTCAAAGTTTACTCCCAATATTCACCATCTTCATAATCCTCATCACCATCAACGGTAGATACTTTTGGTGTTTGGTTTCCGGTCCTAACATCTAAAAAACATATATAATTGTATTAATATTTAAGTAAAAACACATATCAGTTCGGTTCAGCTTTTTTTGGTTTTTTAGAAATGGAAAACCGAACCGAAATGAAACCAAAAATTCGATTTTTCAAAAAAAAAACAAAAAATAAACAGTCGGTTAATGCTTCGGTTCGGTTAATTCGGTTTCCTGCTCACCCTTAATAAGATGTCAACCATGGAGTTGATATGTCTCCATCATAGGGATGGAAGTGGACGGGTATGAAACGGTTGGGTTTGGGATTTGGCTAAAACCAATAAAAAAACGAAACGTTAGTTTTTGAGTTTTTGAAGACGTTCGGTTTTGTTTTTTGGTTTTTGCTATTTGGGTTTGCCAATTTTGGGAAAAAAAGGGTTGATAAAAAATATCGAATTTAGGTCTAAATTTTTTTGTTTTTTGTTACTTAATATTTAATTGCTTATATTCATTTGGACTAAAATTTTTATGTTAAACTATATATTATACTATTATAAATTACTTAGCATTTAAAAACAAAATTATAAATCTCGGTTTGGTTTTATTCAATGTTTTAAAAACCGGTGTTTTATTCATACAGGATTGTGTTAAAAAATGGTACAACCAGTTGAACCGGGTGGTTCAACCGGTTTAATAGTTTAGCTTATAATTTCCTATAAATATAACTTTAACTCCAAAAATAACCCAAAAGTAAATGATTTCATAAGAAAAAGTAATTCAAAAGCTAATCCATATTAAAAAATAACACAAAAGCACTTAATTTAAAAAAGACAGTTCTAAAGTTTACACGTTTAAATATTAATTGTTGGGTTAAAAGTAGATTTGATAAAATATGGGCTGCAAATATCAAAAATTTCTTAGACATAAAACCGGTTTGCCGATAAAAACCGGTATTTAAAAAAAAACCGCTGGCATGATGTTTTAGCAAATCGGCCAAAAATACCGGACTCAAAATACCGGCATGCTGTTCGAAATCCGGTTTAACCAGTTCAACCGACCGGTTTGAACCGGTTTTTAAAACACTGGTTTTATTTACACACGAAAACGAAACCAAGCTAAAAGTTCGGTTTTTACAAAAACATACAACTAAAAACCGTCAGTTTTTGTTTCGGTTTGGTTTTTAGGTTTCGGGTTGATGTTTTCAGTTTCATGCACCACCCCAACACAAACATTGTTAATCCTAATCTTATATTGGGTGTCTCGTACTCGGTCTAGTAGTGGCTACGAAAGGGTGTGCAAGGTTAGGCTAAGCGCATACTCCTCCTCTACTGGTCATGCTCTCTCCCTTATACTTTCAACTTCTTTAACAATTTTATTTGACATATTATTCCCCTCTAACATTTTTTTACATTTTCTAGTTTCCTTTAAAATATTAAATCAAAATATAAAGTTCTTTTTTTATTTAAAAAAATAAAAAATGTTTTTTAAAACAAATAAAAAATTAATTATAAAAAACTTAAAAATGCTTTCTTTAAAAAAATTTAAAAATCATTTTAATCATTTAAAATTTAAAAATCATTTTAATTATAAAAAACTTAAAAATGCTATCATTTTTGTATAAAATATATTTAAAAAATTATGATATAATGTCTTTATAAAAACGATACAATATTTTGTGTGTTATTATATTTTTTCTTGTCACATGTCTCTTTCCCTGACCAAAAAAAAATAATAAAATTTAAAAAAATCAAAAATAATTTGATTTTTTTCGCTAAATTCATGTGCATGAGATTAATGACATCTGAGAACAAATCAAACTTGTTGATCAAATCGTATATTATGTAATCATTTTTTAATTTATTAAAAATTAATACAACATACCTTTTTAATGTAAGCTATCTCTATAGTTATTTTTTAAAAATTTTAAAGAACAACAAACATTTTTTAATATATATATATAAAAACATTTCTTTAACAAGATAGTGATAAAACGTTTTTTAAACTAATGGTAGTAAAATATAACAAAATGATAAAACGTAAATTAAAAAGGTTTAAATTGTATTAATGTAAAACCTAAAGTATGGGGTACGCTTAGTAGAAATAAAGGAGATGATGGTACGTTTGGCAGCACACACTACGAAATTATCAAGGCAAAATATCCGTTGGGTATTAGGCATACCCATCAAGTATAACCGCGAGTATCATGTATACCAATTAGTTTGTTAAAAATATCAGATTGATTTTTTTTCTTCCTATTCTAGTCTTTATATAACTTCATCTTTAGAATAACAAACGTAATAAAATATTACAAACATAGATATCAACATATAAACAAAAAAACACATTAATAACTTTATAATGAATAACTTTTCTTTCAACATATGAACCATTTTTATTTCACTTAACCATTTCTTTCACTAGTGAATAACTTTATACAGGTAATGTGCTTAATAAATACCAAATGAAAACATCCATGACATAAAAAAACACATTAAACACATAAAAATAAAAAGAGTAACAATGACTAATTGAAATGACATGAGAGCGCTTCCAAGGGACTAAACTTGTACCGTATACCCGATCCCTTCGGTAATCCTTTTCACCTGCCTACATTTATGCCTCAATTGCATCTATTCTCTTTCCCTTTAAATATCATCCTTTTATCCAACTCACAATTACAAATGGAAGATGGCAGGCAAGGAAAAAACCACCACAACGAAAACAACAACAATAACAGCAACAGCAAAGAACAGGACCGGTTCTTGCCAATAGCAAATGTCGGTCGGATCATGAAAAAGGTGATCCCGGCAAGCGGGAAAATCTCAAAAGAAGCAAAAGAAACCGTTCAAGAATGCGTGTCTGAATTTATTAGCTTTATTACCGGGGAAGCCTCGGATAAATGCCAACAAGAGAAGCGAAAGACGATCAATGGTGATGATATTATTTGGGCCATCACGACTTTAGGGTTCGAGGAATACGTGGACCCGCTCAAACAATATCTTTTAAAGTATAGAGAGTTGGAAGGGGATAAGGTTAATAACAACGTGCCTAAGCAACATCATTGCATTGAACAACAACATAATGCATTACCGTATGAAAATGTTTATTCTTCTTCCGCCGCAAGTATGATGTCGCAACCTCCGTTTATAATGGGGACTGATCAACCATTCGGTTTGCCGTTTTCACCGAGTTCAATTCAGACACAAATGCATAATCAACAAGAAAGCATTGATTCGGTTGGACATTGGTAAATGGGTGTTATTCTTTAATAAAACATATTTGTAACTATGAGTTTTCTTTATTTGTTTTGAGTACACATTGGAATATCTCTACCGCTTGCATAATGGGTCGGGAAGGGCCGAGCCAGGACAGGTTCGCCACAAACATTTTCTTTTGAAGTTTAAAATAAGTAATGTGTTGAATACGACGAGCATAAGAACGATAATTAAAATAATACTCTATTTATTTACGGATGCAGATTTAGAAGGTTACAAACATTTGAACACTAGTCACTTTCAAGTTTCAACCCATTTCTAAAGTAACATATTTCTAGTGTATTATACTCTAATGTGACTAATTATTTTTGCTAACGAACAACTAAGAACATTCAGACATAATCTCCAAGTGCATTGGCATATCGAAGGATTGTGCTGGTGAACAAATGATTGAGAGTTTAGTGAACAATTGTAATTTGACTGATTGAAACAGCTTGTTTGATAAAACTCAGCACGGTATAATTGATCATTTGTGCAAAAGCAGCCTGCTTGTATTATTGGTGATTGGTGAACAAGTTTGATTGAAACAACTATATCTACAATACCTGTATTGATGCAATAATAAAGTCTTTTGTTTTATAAGCTACTATACTGTTTTTGAAATAGATCATAAAACTACATAGACAAAAGAAAAGGGTTATTTTTATTATGCTAGGTATATAACGACTTTAATGCTAGATAATTATAAAGAAACATCACCAACATAGTGCTAATGACCAAAAAAAAAATTAAAATAGTTTTTACTTTTTAAAATTATTAAAATAGTTTTGACTTTGTGCTCTTGCTCAATCATTTATCTCCAGCGTCAACCCCTATACCTCATACTGTTGGAATTATGGACCGGTTCGGGTAAGTCAATACAGTCAACCGGGTTATGACCTGTGAGAGTTACACCGTGAGGTAACGAGCCATTGACCCGCTTAAGTTAGTTAACCGGGTTAGATACTTTAACGAGATGAAAATACATGGAGCGGGCTTTGAAGCAAGAAGTGGACTTGTTGGCACATTAGGTTTATAACTAACTAAGTTAGTTAAACCTAATTATAGGTTATATAAACACATGATGTTATGGACATAACCTTAACCCTAACCTAATCAACAAGTCCATCTCCTTTCTTCCTCCACCCCATCGCCGGCGCTGCCCGACCACCGCCGCTGTACGCCGCCGCCCTGTCTGCGGGCTGCTGTCCGCACACCACCACCGCTACCAGGTTGCCGTCGTGCACCGAACCGTTGGTCGTTGGATTTTGTTGTGTCACCTAGCTCGGTTCGTTAGCCTTCGGTGTCTCAACCGGTTAATTATTAACCGGGGTAAACTTAAATATATTGTTAGTTTATATTTAATGTTTTGACTCGTACTCATATTGTTTGTAACCGGATCCTGTCGGGTTTTGTTTTCGGTGCTGATTAACATATATTTTCCGTTGCATATATTAATTAATGTAATTAATTATTATTTGTCACGTTTATTGAACCGGATTTAATAAACGAAATTTTAACTGATCACCACTGAAACCCAACAGTGGTATCAGAGCCTTGGTTACAACATACGAGTCGAATTCGGTATCTTCACCGTTTCTACATCATAAACTTCAAAGAAGTTGACGTTTATGATCTAGATAAAATATTAGGGCAATTTTAGTTTGGTCAAAATTTTATTTATTTTATTTGACCAAAGTATTGCCCGACTTATTTTTCGTTGAATATGTAAATCTGGCCTGACCTTGCTTGTTTAGTTGAATGATTTTATTTTGGCCATATGGATGGTTCAAAAGTTGTATTTAGTTTTCGGTTTTATTTTATGGTTCTTGGCCACCTTGATGGTTCAAAATTGTAATAGATAGGGTTTAATTTTTCATTACTTGTATTAGTGTAATTTTGTAATGAAGAAGACTCGAAGAAAACCGAGGACGAGGACGAGCTCATGGAGTTCTTAAAGTCAGTGGGAGTTACCAAAGATGACGGGATGCACCAAGAGTCCATCATTGTGATTGTTTTGTGTTGTGACCCCTTGACCCGATTGATCTTGCTAATAGGCTCTAGCAAGATCAATCACTAATCATGGCCATTTAAGATTTAATATTCTGTTTGCTATTTTGGTTGGTTGCTTGATTATAATAGGATTATAATACCACCAACCTAATACCAAATATATTAAAATAAATTAACCAACCAAGTTTTGCAAAATTAAACTAAATTTAATTTTCCATAACTAATAACTTAATAGGTAAAACTATTAACTTAAAATTGGTTGGTATTATCGCAACAAACTTAGTTTTAATAGGTTATATAAAACTAAGTGTCCTGAGAGATGAAAGGGTTCATCAAGTTGTCTCGATCGTCTCGATCAATAAAGTAAAACTGGGCTTTTACTCTATTCGGTAAATATTTAAAATTAATCCCAATTTAAATCAATAGTCTATGTCATCCTACTATAAGTCACACTTGAGGCATACTGCGAAACTTCAAGTGTTGGAGTTACAGCACCGCACTTGATTTCTAGCCTATCCCTTCAAGGTGAAAGAGTTTCGTTGACACATCCGACCCTTTCACAAGTAACTATACTAGGGCGACTATTACTTTACTCTCTTGTTACGTGCTACAGCTGTCTGGAGACTAAGGTGGGCATAGATGAGACTAAACGTATCTACTTAGACAAATGTTGTCTTAATAGGCCTCATAAACGAGAGTTGTGCTCTATCCACAATTGGCAATCGTTGTTTGTCTGCCTAACCACTTACTAATGTTGTGTGCTACAGCTGCCATTAGTAACTGGAAGCCAGATTCTCAAGTTCCTATTTACTAATGTCATTGGGTCATTACTAATAGGATTAAAAACATCGAAAATACTAATAAAAATTACTTTTGCTTAATTGAACAGATGTCTACTGATAATAACTCCTCATTCACCCTCAAGGCTATCCTTGAGAAAGAAAAGTTGAATGGCACCAACTTTCTTGAGTGGCACCGCAACTTGGGACTTGTTCTCAAGATGGCAAAGAAGCACTATGTTCTCGAAGGACCTGTTCCAACTGAGCCTGAAAACAATACTACTGATGCCAGGAGGGTTCTTGACAAACATATGGACGACTCTGCTGAAGTCGCCTGTATCATGCTAGCCACCATGTCTTACGAGCTTGCTAAAGGCTTGGAAGATTTTGGTGCCTATGAGATGCTTGAGCAACTCAAGGGCATGTTCCAGAAACAAGCCCGTCAAGAACGCTATGACACCATGAAGCAGCTCATCAGTTGCAGAATGGAACAGGGATCACCTGTTAGTGCGCATGTCGTCAAGATGAAAGTGTACATCGAACAACTAAAGAAACTTGATTATCCCCAATCAGATGAAATGGCAGCGGATTTCGTCCTGAACTCTCTTCCCAGCTCTTACGACCAGTTCGTAATGAATTTCAATATGAATGGATGGGTGAAGAAAGTTCCGGAGCTTCATGGAATGCTCAAGACGGCTGAGATGAATATTCACGCTAAAACCAATCAAGTTCTTATGGTTCGATCTGCTGGTGTCGTCAAGCCTAAACCCAAGAACCGGTGTCATAACGGTAAAGGCAAGAAGAAGGTTACTGTTGTTGCCAGGTCTGCCACCAACACTAACAAAGGTGTTGCAAAGGTACCGCCGCCGCCTCCTGAGGAGCGCCATTGCTACAAGTGCAACAAAATGGGACACTGGAAACGTAACTGTCCTGACTACCTTGCTGAGCTGAAAAGGCAGAGGACCAATGGTGAAAGCTCCTCTAAAGGTATTTCTATTTACGTTATTGAACTTTTCACTATCTCTATCAACACATGGGTATTTGATACTGGATGTAGCTATCACATCGTTAATGTCTTGCAGGAGCCTGAAAACTGGAAGAAGCTGAAACAAGGCAGCATGGAACTCATCGTTGGAGATGGGAAGAGAGTCCCAGTTCTTGCAACTGGCACATATCGTTTTGCTTGTCTGTCTGGCCTTGTAGTTACTTTGGATAACTATTTGTTTGCACCTGGTTTGACCAGAAACAATATTTCAGTTTCTTTATTATTTGAACAAGGATTTAAGTACGTTTTTAATAGTAATGCTATTTCTGCCTACTTGAATGATATCTTTTATTTTGAGGCTAAACCTCGAAATGATATTTATGAGGTTGATGTTCAAATAAACAATAATGTATATAATCTTTCTAAACGTATCAGATCTGGCATCACTGATACATTTCTATGGCATTGCCGACTTGGCCACATAAGCAAGGCTTGAGTTAAGAGACTCCAATCCGAAGGGATTCTTGAATCCATAGGACCGGACTCTTTTGATGACTGCGAATTCTGCTTAGCTGGCAAACTCGCTAAAGGTTCCTTCACTCATAAGAATGAACGAGCAAAGGATCTTCTGGGAATCATACATACTGATGTATGCGGTCCCTTCAGAACCATGTCTAGGAATCATGAAAGATACTTCGTTTCTTTTATTGACGATTACAGTCGGTATGCCTATGTGTATCTCATGAAACACAAGCATGAAACCTTTTAAAAGTTCAAAGAGTTTCAAAACGAGGTGGAAAACTAACTCGGGAAAACTATTAAAATGCTTCAATCAGATCGAGGTGGAGAGTATCTCAGCTCAGAATTCATACATCATCTGAAAGAGCGTGGAATTGTTTCACAACTCACTCCACCCGGCACACCCCAACACAATGGCGTGAGCGAGAGGAGAAATCGAACCTTGCTAAACATGGTCCGATCAATGATGTGTAGAACTAACTTGCCTCACTCCTTTTGGAGCTTTGCCCTTTTGACCGCTTGTAACATCCCGAAATTTCCAAAATGATATTAATTATATTACTTAATAATAGAGGGAAAGTTGACTCGGGTTCGGGAAATAAATAATAGAGTAGGAGTTGGTATGAGTCGGGCTAGTGTTAGATTATTTGAGATGGGTTAAATGAGAATGGGCCTTAGGTCCATGGGCTTTAAGGGACATAAATATCCCCTAAACCACCATAAAACCCTAAACCTCATCTCTTTCCATTCAAATCTCTACACATTCAAAAACACACACACCATAAACGAGCAGGATCCGAGAGAGAGTAAACGTTAGTTGGTGCTAGATCGTCGTGACGAACCAAAGCAACAAGACCAGCTCGTGTTCGTAAGTTCGACTCGTTCAAGGTACGTTTATGGTTAGAAATCGTTCGTATAGGTTCGGTTTGATTTGAGAAATGGTAGATCTGAGTTTGTATGGTAAAAACGAATCCAACAAAGCTAAACTTACTGAAAATGGTTATGATTTGATGGGTTAATCGATTGATAAAAAGGACCCGTAACCTATATGCCTAAATCGCACCCTCTAAACATCGATGTTAGGTCGATTTGATAGTTGGGGTTTGTAGGCGCTGGTCAGACGATTCCATGGGTACCTAAATCGAGTTATTTGGTTAAGGAACGAAGGATTTAAGAGCGAACAGAACCTGCAGACGACAACTTCGCCTGCAAGCTAAGTTCGCCTGATGAACTTCGCCTGCAAGCTAAGTTCGCCTGATGAACTTCGCCTAAAGCTAAGTTCGCCTAATGGTTAACTTCGCCTAAAGCTAAGTTCGCCTAAGGTTTAACTTCGCCTAAAGCTAAGTTCGCCTGATGAACTTCGCCTAAAGCTAAGTTCGCCTAATGGTTAACTTCGCCTAAAGCTAAGTTCGCCTAAGGTTTAACTTCGCCTAAAGCTAAGTTCGCCTATGGTTTAACTTCGCCTAAAGCTAAGTTCGCCTAAGGTTTAACTTCGCCTAAAGCTAAGTTCGCTTAAGGTTTAACTTCGCCTAAAGTTAAGTTCGCTTAGAAAATAAATTAAAAACCTAATGGAAAATGTGTTAAGACAGTTAATGTAAATAAAATTTTTCCAAGCTGACCTGGCAGCTCGACCCCAGCCAGGGGCTCTGCCCCTTGGACCCTGCTAGGGGCTGCCGCCCCTAGACCCCGCTGCCAGGGGCGCTGCCCCCGGACCCCCGTTCGTTGTGGGTAGTAGTTAAGACTGGAAAGATGATATGAGTAGTGATAGTTGTTTGATACGTGTACTTGTTATACAGTCAGCCGTGCACAGCTGAAGAAAGGGATTACGATTAACGGTGAACGTAACCGTGTTCAGGTGAGTTTCTAGCCCCATTCCTTGTTATGTTTTCGGGGCTGTGTGCATACTCGATGTGTTGTTAATACATTTATCCTAAGTGATAAGTGTATGTCATATGTGATATGTGTGATAGATATGAATGATTGTTTGTCGGTACGCGAACGATCTTCGGATATTGCGCGTACTGTCAGGTTAAAAATAAAGGTACGAATATTATATATCGAAGATGTATGAATATTTCAAATGAATACTTGTCGGGGCGTGAACGATCTTCGGATATTGCACGTAACGACAAGGGGTATGGTTGTTAAATGAATGAGGTAAGGAATGCCTAGAGTGTTCTTATGTTATAATGTAAGTATGTGTATATAGGTACACGAATGGCATGTGAGTTCTACGTTCGACATAGTAAGTTAGGATGGCAAATCCCTCTAGCTTCTGTCGGACATAGACTCGGCTGGTGATGGCGTAGTTAAGGACTGCGAGCCTTATACGTGAAGTAGATGATATATGTAAACGTAAATAAGGACTGCGAACCTTATACGTAATGTAGATAGGCGTCAGCATAGGAAAGGACTGTGAACCTTATACGTGCTGTATTTGTAGCATAGGGGAGGACTGCGAACCTCGTACGTGCTATGAATTAGGTTGCAACATAGGGAAGGATTGCGAACCTTGTACGTGTTGTGGATGTATTTCAGCATAGGAAAGGACTGTGAACCTTATACGTGCTGATTTTGTAGCATAGGGGAGGACTGCGAACCTCGTACGTGCTATGAATTAGGTTGCAACATAGGGAAGGACTGTGAACCTTGTACGTGTTGTGGATGTACTATGGTATAGGGAAGGACCGCGATCCTTGTACGTACCATAAATGGTGAACATAGGTAAGGACTGCGAACCTTGTACGTGTTCACGACCTTGAGTACAGGTATAGACGGTGAACTATGAACGTACTCTCGGTAGACTGAGGTTAGTGATTGTAGATATGTATGTATGTATGGTAGCAAGTATGTATGTAGAACAGAAGGGTAACTAGTGAAGTATGGATATGTATCTACAGATATGTATGTATGTGTATGTATTGTATGGCGTTCGATTAACTAGAACTCACTCAGCGTAGCTGACTTTTAGTATGCACGCAGGTGAGCTGATTATAGAGTTAGCATGAGGATGACACACGGCATGGATTGAACGGCTGGCATCTGAAGAAAGAAGTAAAGATGTTTTAAATATAAAGTTTTGTGTTATGGTATCAAAGAAAAGATTTAATGTTTTGTAACAAATGATTGATGTTTTATATTCCGCGAAAAGTTTTAATAAACTCTGATTTGAAGAACTGTGTTTATGAGTAAATCTGACGCTAAAGTAGGGTCACCGGGTTCGGGGCCTTACACCGCTGCCCGCATTGTCAATCTGGCTCCAACTAAAAAGGTAAGCAAAAACCCATATGAGATATGGCATGGGCGAAAACCCAATTTGTTTTTCCTTAGAGTATGGGGATGTGATGCTTATGTCACTAGTGATTCTAACGATAAGCTCGATCCTCGCGGCGTAAAAGTTGTTTTCGTCGGATACTATAACCAAAGCGGATATTTTTTCTTCTATCCTGATACAAATGTGATTTCTATCAAAAGGAATGGCCACTTTCTCGAGAAGGAAATTCTCGATCGAGGAACTGGAGATAATATTGTTGATCTTGAAGAAATTCAAGAACTACAAACTACCGCTGAGGAAGATGGAACGTCTGATCAACAAGTTGTTGTTGCTGATACATCGGACACAAACACAAGCGTTCGCAGAAGTCATAGGACTCGCGTACCAAACTCTAAATACCTGTGGCATCTAGATGGTCCCGAGGTCCTCTTAGTAGCCGAGTCAAGCGACGAACCTACTAATTACAAATCTGCTATCTTAGATCCGGAATCTGAGAAATGGCAAGATGCCATGAACGCCGAGATGCAATCTATGCATGACAATCAAGTCTGGAACTTGGTTGAGCTACCCCCGAGTGTCAGGCAGTAGGGAGCAAGTGGATTTTCAAGAAGAAAACCGACATGCATGGAAATGTGCAGACTTATAAAGCACGGCTAGTCGCGAAAGGTTTTACTCAAACTTAGGGTAGTGACTACGATGAAACCTTCACGCCCGTTGCTATGACTAAGTCGATAAGGATATTACTTGCCATAACCGCGTCCTATGACTACGAGATATGGTGGCAAATGGATGTCAAAACTGCTTTTCTTAATGGACATCTTTCTGAAGATGTCTATATGGTTTAGCCTGAAGGTTTTGTCGATCCTAAATATCCTAACAGGGTGTGCAAACTGAATAAGTCCATTTATGGACTTAAACAGGCATCTCGCAATTGGAATCTTCATTTTGATGAGAAAATCAAAGAGTTTGGTTTTATCAAAAATGAAGATGAGCCTTGTGTTTACAGAAAGGCTAGTGGGAGCACTATATCATTCCTCATCCTGTATGTGGATGATATACTGATCATTGGAAACATCTATGCAATTGGAAACAACATCATTGGAAGCACATGCAAGCAATTCCATATGATTCAGCGATTGGTTCTATCATGTGTGCTATGTTATGTGCTAGACCTGACGTCTCGTATGCACTGAGCATGACTAGTCGTTTTCAGCAGAACCCTGGCATTGCCCACTAGACTGCTGTGAAGAACATTCTGAGGTACCTGAAAAGGACGAAAGACATGTTCTTAGTGTTTGGAAGAGTGGAAGAAGAACTCACTGTAAGGTGTTACACTGATGCTAGCTTCCAGACTGACCGAGATGATTCTCGCTCACAATTGCTTGGATGAAGAAATTCATAGCCCACCTCGATCTGGTTCCAAGCTTTCGGAAACCGATCGACGTAATCCGTGATAACACAGGAGCCATTGCTTAAGCCAAAGAGCTCAGATCTCATCACAGGGCCAAGCACATTCTAAGTAAGTTCCACTATATACGAGATATACTGGAACGAGGAGACATCATAATAAGCAAAGAAGACACGGATCAAAACCTAGCTGACCCGTTCACTAAACCGATGACTCAGGACAAGCATGATCATCACAGAGATGCTATCGGTCTCAGATTAGCTAGTAGTTTGTTTTGATTTAGTATTTGGATGTGTGAACATCTCAAACAGTTATACTTTAAGTTCTCTTTTGATTTAATGGTTAAATGCAAATGTTGAATAATATAACTATGTTCGGTTTTAATGTAACAACTCGGGTTTTCCACATATGACTTTATATCTTTTAACCCGATTCGTTTTATGTTTGGGAAATTTTAAAACAACGAAAAGTATCACGTTTATCAAGAAATATTGTTTACTTGATAACATTCGGAGAGGTCCAACATATCCCCTTGTAGAGGGTTCTCATTAGTATGATCATACGCCCGTCTTAGTAACCGGAGCCCGATTCGCTTGGCAAAGGTAAAACGACAATTAATTAATGCCCGATTCGCTTGGCAACGATTTCATTGGCACACACGATTTGATTATATGCATGCTTGTTATGATTCGATTGATTATTATCACATGGTTGGTTTGCGCATTTATCATTTATCAACTATATATATATATGCTATTATTTAATGATTCAAAATTGGTAATCATCTCACTCAACATGTGTTGTTGACAAACTCCATTTTCTACGCATATGCAGGTTGCTTAGATTGAAGTATGGATATTTAGTCAAGACCATAGGTTATATTGAAAACACACTTAAAATTAATTGATTGTATTTATTTATTTGAATTGTTTTGTTGTATTTGATTATGGTGTGTACATTTGAATTAAAATAATTAATTAGATATTGTCACATTTAATTTATGATAGTATCTTCGAGCTGTGAGCAATCGGATCACGCCCCGGCATTTCCGCCTTAGGTTGGGGTGTGACATTTATTACGTTTAATCCGTGAATATTGTATTCTAAATTATCCGTAGTTGGTCAGACTCGTGGGAACGACTCTGAATTAAGACTATTCTGACTTTGGACTCAAGGAGTTGACTTCCAAACTCACAGACCTCATTATGAATGACGTTGGATGTAACTCGCATCAAATCATCTTCATGGATCTTAGTCATAAGATGTTTTGATACTGGTATACTCATTTATATCCTTAGGCCTGAGATACATATTAGAACTTTCGTTTACTAAAGGTTATTCTTTGATCAGTGTCAACCGCTGTCGCGTAACTGCTAGCTATAAAGATATTGGTTGGGAATGATCTGAAGTTCAGTGGGAGTTTTATGTATTCAAGATGGGATTCTGTACTCTTACATGATATGTAACAGTTAGACATCTTGGCGCCTTCGTTGATTCAAACTGGTAAAGTGTGAGGCCTCACCCAAACTAACTGTGTGTTTGATTGCACCACTTTGATTCTTGATCGAGAACTATAATGATTGAACGCCATATGAGATTGAACCTGATCCATGTCTCATTGTTTAATTGATGTCTTATACAGAAAGGATAGATGACAACGATTACCATAAATTCGTTATCTTGCAATAGTGTATTCCAAGATTATTTTGGTTAATGAATTTAAAATGTTATAACCTGTTGGGGGCAGCTATGTGTAGCTAGAGCACCGCTGGCTGTCAGTATTGAGTAACTTAACCAGAAACCGTCCAAGTGGGAGACCGTTGGAATTATGGACCGGTTCGGGTAAGTCAATACAGCCAACCGGGTTATGACCCGTGAGAGTTACACCGTGAGGTAACGAGCCATTGACCCGCTTAAGTTAGTTAACCGGGTTAGATACTTTAACGAGATGAAATTACATGAAGCGGGCTTTGGAGCAAGAAGTGGACTTGTTGGCACATTAGGTTTATAACTAACTAAGTTAGTTAAATCTAATTATAGGTTATATAAACACATGATGTTATGGACATAACCTTAACCCTAACCTAATCAACAAGTCCATCTCCTTTCTTCCTCCACCCCATCGCCGGCGCTGCCCGACCACCGCCGCTCACCGCCGCCGCCACCGCCGTCTGCGGGCTGCTGTCCGCACACCACCACCGCTGCCGGGTTGCTGTCGTGCACCGCACCGTTGGTCGTTGGATTTCGTTGTGTCACCTAGCTTGGTTCGTTAGCCTTCGGTGTCTCAACCGGTTAATTATTAATCGAGGTAAACTTAAATATATTGTTAGTTTATATTTAATGTTTTGACTCGTACTCGTATTGTTTGTAACCGGATCCTGTTGGGTTTTGTTTTCGGTGCTGATTAACATATATTTTCCGCTGCGTATATTAATTAATGTAATTAATTATTATTTGTCACGTTTATTGAACTGGATTTAATAAACGAAATTTTAACTGATCATCACTGAAACCTAACACATACACCATTATTTTCCCTCTAAAATGTCATGCTGTGTAGCAGATCAACTCCTACGCCAGTATTGATTGACTACAAGAATCACCTACGCCAAAACTATTAAGTGGTAATTTAACAAGTGTCATTGTTATTTTGATAGTTCAAAATTGCTATTAAGGTGATTTGCATGATTTTGTTGGAATTTCAGAAAGTACAAAAGTCCAATACAATCCTATGATTGATGATTGAATCTGCACACCACACTAAAATATTAAAAACCTAAAAGTATTTAAATATTATAAATTTCTAGCTAAAACAACTTGACAGTAGGTAAAAATCATACCTGGGATATACGTATTTAAGTTATATTCGTCCCTTAACTTATTTTGTCGTATTGAGTTTCTTAACAGGGTTATAATAGGACAATAGAACCTATCATCCAGTATCAATTGTCCAACATAATAATATTGATCGTTGGATAATCTATAACTGTATTATATAATAAATCAAGGTTTTTTTCTTAACACGTGTTATTTTCTGATTAATTCTTATTATTTTTTCTCGCATCTCTCTCTCCTATTAATTATACATTAAATATACATATTTTTTTAATTCATGTTGATTTCTATAATTGATTTTACAAAACGTATTTTATTTAGAAAAAAAATTAGGTTTCTTTATTAAATATTTTTATAATTGAACATTTTTCATCATTTAATTTCTCTAATGTGAATTATATCATTTTTTTATATATAAAAAAATTTACAAATATATGAATTATTTTAGCCCTTAAAACTTACTTGGGTTCATTGTTAAAAAAACTTGAATGTTTAACTCAACCAGACCCGTCTTCTTTTTCTTTGTAGCCATAATCTCTTTCTTTCTATCCATATATTGCTTTTTACTGCACATTCTTCGACTAATCGGAAGCTTTCTTTCACCTATGACAGGTTCGTTTTGTTATGATTGTATCAGTTGTGTTCTCATAATACTATCCTACTTTAGTTACCATATTTTATTTATCATTATTTTAAATTGTTCAACCCGTGCAAAACACGGGTACCTAACCTAGTAATATAATATAGGATAATATAAAACACTTCGATGAGAGTGTTATAAATGCAAACATGTAGGCCCGTAGGCTGATCTCGATGTATACTTGCTTTTAAGGTGTGAACTATACATGTTATCATGTATGCTTTACGTCAATGATCCTTAGCTCAATAAGTAAATACTAGCCGGGTTAAGTGTCTGGCGTTGAACCGTATCGGTTTTAACTATACATGTGCAAGAGTTATGCAGGTACCTCCTGAGGGCCAGGTTCGATTCCAACAAAGAACATTGATGTTATAGGAGTCGAACTCGAATATGATGCATTGTATACGCGTACGTAATAAATAAGATTATCCCTGTTTTGTCAAAAAAAAAAAAAGTAAAATAATAATTTTTTTATTCCCTGCAAGACGAGTAAATTTGTGTGGAGATCAAAGTCAAACCCTACAGAAGGTGAAGTGAAGATGATTCCAGTAGAAGAAGCTCTGCGGATAGTGGTGGAGGCATGGCCCTTGACGACGCTCTCGGCAAGGTCTTGGCTGAGGATATTCGAGCTCCCGAACCTCTTCCTCCTTATCCTGCTTCCATCAAGGTCTTTCACAATGCATATTAATCATTCCAAAACCTAATATCTCTTTTACCCCAATTACTTCCATCAACAAATGGAATCTAATGAAATGAAATTTGATAAAACATATGCTTCGTGTTGTTAGTTATCCATTTAGTATACTCAAAAGAAAACAGTGAAGAGTCGAACATGAAGTCAAAAGTATGCATTTAATTCAACGCTCAAATGCCAAACTTATTATTATTATCCTAACTAGTTAATGTGGAAAAATATCGGTGAAATATTGGTAATTTTAATATCATGTAAAATTCATATATATATATATATATATATATATATATATATATATATAGGCTATATACATATATGAATTTTACATGATATTAAAATTACCAATATTCTCATGCCATTAACAAATTAACATTTTGCAGCTTGCAAAACACTAACAATCCTAGCAAGTAGGAACTGATTAAGACTTAAAACGCTAATATTGAACACTAAAACTTGATAATTAAGACTTAAAACACTGATATCGGAAATATCGGTGATATATCGGCCAATATCGCCGATATTATCGGTACCGATATCGAGTATCGACTGCATAATTATTATCTTATGTTAATCTGCATGATGGTAAACTTTGCAGGATGGATATGCTGTAATTGCTGCAGATGGACCTGGTGAGTATCCTGTTATTACTGAATCAAGAGCCGGGAATGATGGCCTTGGAGTCACGGTCACTCCTGGAACTGTTGCATATGTTACAACTGGAGGTGAACCTTTATTTATGTCTGAAATAATAAATAATTGTCTTTTTGTGTATTGCCGATTTTCGTTTATAAAATGTGTTCTTGTGCTCTTTCAGGACCAATACCTGATGGAGCTGATGCGGTTGTGCAAGTGGAGGATACTGAACTAGTACAAAGTGAACCAAAACGCATATGCGTTTTGGCGAAAGTTAACAAGGGAGTTGATATTCGTCCTGTGGTAATAAGTTTGTTTGTTTTCTAGAGTATCTTAAGTAGTTTTGCAATATGCTAATGTGTATAAATATCTTTATTGAAACATTGTTTGATAGGGATGTGATATAAGCAAAGATGATGTAGTTCTGAAAGCCGAAGAGCTACTTGGTGCTGCAGAAATTGGGCTACTTGCAACAGTCGGTGTTCTTACAGTGAAGGTGTTATTAGTTTTAAAAACAGTTGAACACTTCTATATGTAATGATGTCTTTAACTGGCAATGATAGCATGCAGGTATACCCTACTCCAACTATTGCTGTACTTTCCACAGGAGATGAGTTGGTGGAGCCGACTTGCAAATCTCTAAACCGTGGTCAGGTACTGCATCTATTTATATCCATGGAAGCAAAAACTTTGAATAAATATGAGTTTATTTAGTTTCGCGTACATTTTTAAGGAAGTAATATGCATTAGCATCTTCATATGTTTGTCGATGTGATCATTGTGTTCTCCATTCATAATCAGTTGTTATGAATGAAGTACCTGTGAAGAAATCTAACAGTTTGCAGTAAGGCTGTTCAAAAAGCTCGCAGCTCGCTGAAAATCGGCTTTTGACAAGCCTGGCTTGTGCTTTTGATGAGCCTAGCTCGAGCTCAACATCTCAGCTCGATAAGATATTTGAGCTGGCTCGGCTCGGCTAGGCTTGTAAAGAAGACGAGCCTGAGCTCACTCTGTCTTGTCTTAGCTCGGCTCGTCTCGTTTACAGCCCTAGTTTGCAGCGTCTGTTTTTGTAGCAAGACCATACATCACATTTATGTTTGTTTAGACTTAAGATACGTTGTGTGAATTGTCTGCTAATCTTACATGTTGATGGGTTTCATACATTAGATCCGGGACTCGAACAGGGCAATGATTGTTGCTGCTGCAACACAGCACAAATGCAAAATTGTTGACCTTGGTATTGCCCGTGATGACGAGGATGAAATCAGAGCAGTTTTGGATAAAGCATTGGCAGCCGACATTGATATTCTTCTCACTTCTGGAGGTGTTTCTATGGGAGACCGTGATTTTGTCAAACCTTATCTTCAAAATAGAGGCCAAGTCTACTTTGACAAGGTTAACTATGTGAATTTGTTTTGTTTCATCTTCTGTGTCTTTGTTCTATTTCGTGTTGAAACATGTTTGTTTAATTGGTTGGGCCAGGTTGACCAGCAAACAGTCTTTTGGTTCATTGCTAAACTGTTCTTTTTTTTTTCATCATTACAAATCATTGCAATCTGAATCTTTAAATTAAACAATTTTGAAGATTGTATGCCTTAAAAAAGTTTTACTTTCAACTGTTTGACTTGTTCCTCTTTTAGCTATTTCTTTATTTTAAGCTGACCCGTTTAAGATAGAACACATGCAAATCAATCCATTCATAATTACACCTAGGGGTGTAAATTAGCCTAGCCCGAGCTTGGATGGTTTAACTTACTCGAACGCGCGCTCTTGGTAGGTTTTTAAACTCGAGTTCGTCTTGTTTATTATTTATTAATTAATTATGTACATTTGTAATTGTTTTATGTTATATTCTTAGTTATATTAATATATCAAATAAAAACTATATAAATAACATGCTCGTTTAACCTCGTGAGCTAGCTCAAGCTCAATAAGTGAAGCTTGGGCTCAGGATAGTTTATTAAACAAGCTTATTTTTGGCTCGGGCTTGAACTCGTTTAAGCTCAGCATAATTCAAGATTTTAGTGAGCCGATCTCGAGTAGCTCACGAGCGGCTGGCTCGTTTACATTTTATTCTTGAAGAATCAGTTGGCCTGGCGTCTTGTGCAGTTTAAAAGGTAATAAACTGGTGTAAATGTGACTATTATTGATGCAGGTTACCATGAAGCCCGGAAAGCCTCTTGCATTTGCAGAACTCACAACTCAATCAGCAGAGAAGGTGAAAAAGGTTCTTGCATTTGGGTTACCTGGGAATCCAGTCAGCTGTTTGGTCTGTTTCAACGTATTTGTCATTCCTTCAATTCGTAATCTTTCTGGATGGAATAAACCACATCTTCCAAGGTGTTTTTCCTACCTATTTAACTTAATATCACATTTGGTTACATTGAACAGTATTAGTTTAGCATCTGATTACAAAATCTTTTGTTTAATGGCTGTGCAGAGTGTATGCTTACCTTAAACATTCAATTAAGACAGACCCGGCACGTAAAGAGTTTCATCGTGCCATTATCAAATGGGAGAATGATGCTGGATTGGGATTTCCCGGGTACTGCATTTAGTGCTTTTTTGAAGTAGTACGGGTGGTCAGTAGAGGTGGAAACTTTGACCCATTTATTTAGGAACGGGTCATACTAGTTTTGTTTTGTTTAACGGGTCAAACGGGTAAAATTTTAAAATGTTATATATAAAGGAAACAAGTCAAATGTGTCAAATATAAATAAGTTAGCTAAAAAGGAAAAAAAAGGTCAAACGGGTCATATATGAATAAGTTAGCTATATAGAAAAAGGTCAAACGGGTCAAATACCAGTGTAGTTTTGACGCATAAACCTCCTATATTATTGTATTGAAAAATAGATTATTAATGAAATAATACAATCTTGCAACCACATTTGACACAATAGTTACTTGTAAACACTTGAAATTTGGATAAAAAGTGTTCTTGGTCAATCCAACCTGTTTTGCCACCTCTATTTTTATGTCTGATATATTAGTTGGTCAATTAGAAATTAATAATGATATTATTCTCTGTTTTTTCACCACATCTGCAGATTTGTAGCCGAGAGTACAGGTCATCAAATGAGTAGTCGGCTTTTAAGTATGAAGTCTGCAAATGTACTGTTAGAATTACCACAATCAGGAAAAGAAATAACTTCCAGGACTCCCATATCAGCAATTATAATTTCAGATATTGTCGGGATTGCACCGCTGAGTTATTTATCATCTTCAAAACCAGAGATTATTACACAAAATACAACACCCGTGAAGTTACCTGATACACCATATAAAGTTGCTATCCTTACAGTCAGTGATACTGTTGCATCTGGTGCAGGACCCGATCGAAGGTATTTTACACTTTCTTGATTCTAGGCCTGTAAACGACCTGAATTTTCAGTGAACAATCCGTGAACTGTTTGGCAGGAGTTCATTTATTTAATAAACGAACAAACATGAACACATATCTCGTTTGTGAGCGTTCGTTCATTTATATTCGTTTATGTTTGTTCGTTTACGTTCATTTCATTTGCTTACATGCATTAATATATTCATTTAAATTATTTGGCCCCTTACAACTTAGTATGGTATTAATAATATATTAGGCCCAACACATTGTTCTTCACATTAACGAGCGATCATAAACTAACACAAACAAGAAAACAATGCTCGTTTAATTGTTTGTATATTTGGAACTAACATGTAAATGCTCCATTTGTGTTTATTTAAAAGCCTACTTGAATCTAATTATATAACTATTTCATAATTCATGTAAATTTACAGTGGTCCAAGAGGGGTTTCTGTTGTGAACTCTGCTTCTGAAAAATTAGGAGGCGCGATGATAGCTGCAACAGCTGTGGTTCCGGATGATATACCTAATATCAAGGAGATATTGGAGAGATGGAGTGATGTTGAAAAAATGGATTTGATTTTAACGCTCGGTGATCTTTCTTATTATTTGTTTTTCTGGATTATCAGTAATTTAATTTATAATACTTTTATACTCATAATTTTGTTCTGTCTAATAACTTGCAATATTAATGTTTTTCACAAGTTCTAAAAGCATAGTTTTGTTTAAAAAAATTTAGTCCTAGGATGCAAATTTGATTAAAAACGAGTTGTATTCATAATGAAGTATTATTTATGTTTACGAAACCAAAAAATACTTTCTTTTGAAAGCAACTCGCTTTTCATTAAATTTACATTGAATGTAAAGAAAAAAAAACAAAACAAAACTCTGTATTTAGATATTATGAAAACTCCATATTACAAGTTATTAGAGAAAAATCAGATTATATGTATAATGAAGTATTCTATTTTAGAAATTTGAAAGTCGCTCCCCCCTACTATTTGGTTAAACTCGCTTTCTACCCCAGCGAACTATTTACTTTTACGATTACTTCCAAAAAGTACCTGCAAATTGTTTTCTACCTGATCCCATTTGTTAGCCAGGGTATTAGTGTGGCCGTGAGATTTCCCGTAACGATTCTCATAGTTATTAAGAAAAACAATTTTTTTCTCTTTATATTTATGAAATGAATTTTAATAATAGGTGGTACCGGCTTCACACCTAGGGACGTTACACCAGAAGCAACAAAAGCTGTTATAGAAAAGGAAACCCCGGGACTTCCACATGTAATGATGCATGAAAGCCTTAAGGTATTTTTATTGCTACACATTTTGTAATTCTATCATAACATTTATGTTGAAAAGATCCATTTAAACATCTGGAAATAATAATAACCAGGTTACACAATTTGCAATGCTTTCGCGTGCTGCAGCTGGTATACGTGGATCAACACTAGTAAGGGATTTTTATCCAAGTGTTAGATTTTGATGATAGCATTAAAATATCATATTTATTCGATGCAGATTCATAATATTGAATATACCTATTTTTTTAATTTATGACATTTATACCCTTTCTTTAAAACTTACACTAGGATAAAGAGAAGGGTATAACAGTCATTATAAATTGCATTTAATGAAATGGTTAATTGCATTTTGGGTATATCGGATATCGACTTTTTTGGTTGGGTAACTATGATATAATACAAGTTTTTAGCTTTACATATGAAATTTGCCCGTTCTTTTAATGATGCTATTAAAATTTGTTAGATTATCAACATGCCGGGGAATCCAAATGCAGTCGGTGAGTGTATGGAGGCATTGCTTCCGGCATTAAAGCATGCTTTGAAGCAAATAAAAGGTGACAAAAGAGAGAAACATCCGCGGCACGTTCCTCATGCACAAGCAGATCCAAAGGACGTATGGGAGCGTAGTTATCAGGTGGCTCATAACGATGCTAAAGAACCGCGTGCTTCTAAGCACACATGTGATTGCACATAAGTGTTGTATGCAAATGTCGGACATTTTTACAAAATAATAAAGTTAAATTTGGTACGGTTGTTGAACCATTTGCTTGTTAAAATGCAAAATGGACGCTGAAGTAAGCCAAATGAAATTTGAATCTGTTGCTAAATAACCCATTTAACAGGTGAAGGCGTTCACAATGATTTTGGAAATTTTGTTTCATGTGGAAGAAACATTTGCATAAAAAATTGTGACATCTTAAACTTTTGATATATTATAATACCTTTTATTCTAACAATTTGATGTGTGCTTATATACATTTGATTCAAAACTTACTGGTTGTCGGGACCAAAATGTTAATAAATGTGAAAAAGGTGCTAACTGAACAGGTGAACCTAGTTGAATTGGTGAAACCGAATACAACACATATATTTATTCTTGTAAAATGCATCATCCTTAGCCTAGACATAACTATGGTGTATTGGTTTTTATTAATCCCAACTAAAGATGGACATACAAACTTGTTAACTAAACCGACTTGAAAACTGAACCGTAATCGAACCGGTTTAAACCCGATTTTACAAAAACTGGTTTTGAGCAGCTGTAAACCACCGGGTGAGGACCCATTTGGAGTTTTTTAGGTGTAACCTGACTACTTAGAACCAGTTTCATAAAAACCGGTTTAACCCGTTAAAAACCGGTTTGGAAATGTAATGGCACCGCTGACTATAATACGCATTCGTTTGTATTGGTTTAATACTTTAACTAGGATATATCCCGTGTAATATACGGGTGGTTAAAAGAAATACAACAAAAAATTTAAATAATATACGTAATAACATACCTTATGGATTCATAAGATATAAATAATGATAAATACAATTTTATAATTAATAAGTATCTAAAAACTTCATTTAATACAATATATAAAGTTACATTTGTAACTTTGTTAATAATTCTTTAAATGGTCATACTAAAAAAGGTGCACAAAATGAGTTATAAATAATTAATTGTGGTAATCTATCTAACTAATATATTAAAGCAATACATGCTCCACATGGCTTTCAAATATGCAATCCACATGGGATGCCAACTAATCAATTTTCATTTATACATATTTCACCTAATTAACTAATTTTTTAATTATCATTCATTCAATTTAAAATTTTTTTTATGTTAAATGGTATAACAATTAATGAATTTATTACTATTTAATATTTATTATTTAACTCTATTAAACCAATTATTACTTTTTAAAATTATTTTATTAACAATTTTTAATAATATAATTATAATTGTTACTAAATTATTTGGCATTATGGAATTTTTTTAAATAAATATAATTGTTTTATATGTTTGATTTCACTTTTAACTTGTATCAAATATGTAAATATTTTTTTATTAACATTATATTATTTTTCAGCCCGTGTAATACACGGGTTATTAACCTAGGTGATTATTATTCTAGAAAACATTAATTAGTGAATATGTGACAATTATATAAATGAAAATTGTATTAGGTGGCAGCATAGATGGATGATCTAGAAAGAGGACATGTAAATATATTGTTTTGTTTTAATAGTATAGATAGATTGCCAACAGAGTCATTAAAGCTCAACAATATTCCTTAAATATGCTCTTTCATATACCATATTCATTCCATTTAATGTATAGACTTTTGAATATTATATTAACTATAAAAATATGTTTTGGAAACCGGTTACCATAATAAATTCAAACGCTATAACATATAATTTCTTAATTGTGTACTTGTAACATTTAATTCATTAAATTCACACGCTGTAACATTTACTCTCCATTTTTCTAATTCAAACTAGAAAAATCGGTTCAAAACTGATTTAAGTAAAACCGGTTTGGGTCCAACCTGAACCGATTCAACCAGCTTTTGGTTTCCAATGCTATAAACCGGTTCGGGTTCTATCCGGTTTACACAAAACCCGGTTTTGACTGATTTGAGTGAAAACCGGTTCGGTTTAACCCGAAACCAGTTTAGGTTAAAAAACTGGTTTGTTTACCTCTAATCCCAACTATCATCTTTTGGTCACTACTGGTTTTAACTAACGAATTGGCTGATAATGATCACATCTTTTATCATATTTGTTCCCAATGATTCGCGACTAACAGAAGCTAACGTTGTTAGTTGCTGATCGCCGGAGAAGTCAACTTTTTTTGTCGAGAAACTCAACCTGAACACCACCACCACCACCAACCAACCACCACCACTTGTGCACCATCAACCGATTCCGACGATGGTTCTAGGGTTCCGGCGACCTCAATAATTGGAGCTTTTACTAGAAAAAGGTTTCTTAAGTTCTGATCTAAGGTTATAAAGATGTTTGGGACGAAAATCTTGAACGTTTCAGAAAAAAATGTGAGTTTTCCGATCAAAAACATTTTTCCGGCGACCTGCAACTAACGGCGTTTGCAACTCGTTAGCCGCGAACCATTGGAAACAAATATGATAAAAGTTGGGATCGCTATCAACCAATTCCTTAGTTGGGACCAACAACGACGAGAAGATGATAGTTAGGATTAATAAAAACCAATACACCTTAACAAATATATGCTGTGTTTGAGTTGGCTCATTTAATAAAAGGTTGTGTTAAGGTTGATCGGTTATAAATAGGTTATATTCAAAACTAAATTATTTTCATGTAATGTTCAAATTGTGTCGGGAATTGCCCGTCCTACTAAACACCTAACTTTTATATTTAAATCTAAATTGAACACGCTTGAGAGACTATTTATGTCAATTTGCATTCACCCTAGTTTAGGTCGTTCATGGTTGGTTAGGCGGATAGGGGCAACTTCAGATACCCTCACTCGGTTTAAGTCTGCCATGCAACTACACCACCCCTGACAATTCGAGTAGGGGTTGAAACATGTCTAATTGGCAACTGGTAATTGATAAAAAAAGACAAGAGAAGGAGCCATGAATGTAGAGAGGAGAGAGGGAATATTAAAATGGTTTAGGGTATTTGAAAGATGAGCGACATCACTAAAGATGAGTTTATAGGGTAGTTCAAGGTCGTTCATTGGTAAAAATGAGATGTGAGTGCAAGATTATCAACCACACATGACATTTGTGGCTGAGGCCTGAGAATTCGTGTTCCGTACGGGTCCCTTAAAGCATATTTCAAGTCTCCCTTAGAAGAACTCATATGTCTCCCAGATATAACAGCCTAAGCAGTATGTACCGATTATCGACGTACCGCTAGAGATAGCTCACACACTAGAAGAATCACCGGGTAAGACAGCTTCTAGTGGTAAAGAAAGAAATCACAATGATAAAAATTTTATGAGTCTATAAAACTATCATTAGATTTAAATAAAATTATGAGCTTTGGTCAAAATCTCCCGAATGACTCGTGACATTACGTGAAGAGTCCACCAAAACATCCATGTAATTCATGACATATTGACATAGTTTTGTGAGTCAAAATTAAAGCATTCATTTGATTTATGACAATGGTAATTCTTCACGAGAAAATCATGATGACGCATAAATGTTTTTGATATGATGGCTTATACTAAATAGTATTGAAAGATGGCATATAACATATGATCCAAGTGACGTTTTTCAAAACATTTTAAGTAACCAAGTTGCTTCCTTGAAATCGTTACATAAAATAAAACTAAGCTATATTAAGTCATCTTGTAATGTTATTAATTTGGTGACGCTTCAATTTTAAAATCATAGATATTAACTAGTTTTTAACTAGATGTGTTGCGCCGGGGCAGCTGACAAAACCCTTGCATTAAAATCGGGTGTTGGTAAAACCCGAGCGTTACGACCGTGAACCGACGCGAATTCACTCGGTATATGTTACATTCATTACGGTATAGATACCGTTAGTAATTTTGAAAATTAATTCGTCAAATTAGCATAAAAATAACAAATTTTTAAAATTGTTTATTTGGTCGGTAAATCCGGACGGTGGTAAAACCCAAGCGTTGTGGGCCCCGGGCATTGAGACGGTAGCTCGACACGATTTCGATCGATTATGATTACATTCGTTACGGTACCAACACTAAAAAACGAAAAAAAATATGGCCATTGGGGGGTGGGGTCGGCCAGTAAACTTGTGTGTTTGTAAAACCCGAGCGTTGAGGCGGCGAGTATGCGCGAATTTAGTCGGTTTCTTTTAGGTTTATTATGGTACCGGAGCTAAAAAAAAATAACGTTTGGTCAATTTCCATTATGTTCGTTGAGGCAACTGAACTAAAAACCAAAAAAACAAAATTCACCAACCAATATGGTACCGGGCCATTTGCGACACCAAAGTTGTAATTTATATATAGTAGTAACACAGGGATGTTGAAGGAGACGTCGATTTTATGCTATCCTTTATTTTATTAGTCATTTGAGTTTTATTTTATACTAGATTTTATCTCCCGTATTACGGGGGTTGTTTTACATTATTCGTTTTTAATATTTATATATGTATATTTGGATTTTAGTTTTATTTATTGTAAGAAAGTTAATAATTAATATACTTGAGGTTTGATGATGAAATGATTTCACAAATAAATGATATGTTCTAATCCGGTTTAAAAGCTATCTGGGTTTGGTGATACACATTACCCGTTTATTTTCTTTATTATAAAATTGTTTCTTAATTATAAATAATATCTTTTTTTAAAAATAAAATAGGATATTAATTTTTAGTATATTACTATTTTATAGAATTTTCGTATCAAATATTTGATGAGATTATTTTTTAATATAATGAGATGTTATAACCCGTTTGAGAGCTATCTGGGTTTGGTGAGACCTTTACCCGTGAGTTCGGGTCAAATGCGTGAGAAGCCTTCATTTACAAATAAAGTAATCTGATGGCTTGAGAGAATGGTTGTTTTACATTTTTCGTTTTTTAATATTTATTTATTTTATTTTAATTTTCTTTATTATAAGAAAGTTAATAATATACTTAGGGTTTGATGATGAAAGGGTTTCATAAATAAATGATATGTTATAACCCGTTTAAAAACTATCTGGATTTGGTGACCCATGACCCGCTTATGTTTTTTACTATAAAATTGTTTATTAATTATAAATAATATCTTTTTCTTTTTAAATTGGATATTAAATTTTAGTATATTCCTATTTTGTAGGATTTTCATATCAAATAATTGGTAAGATTAATTTTTAATTTAATGAGATGTTATAACCCGTTTAAGAGCTATCTGGTTTTGGTAAAAGACCCATACCCAAGAATTTGGGTTAAATCAATGAGATGCCTGCATTTAAAAATCAAGAAATCTGGTGGCTTCTATAAAAAGGGGGAGCGACCACATCACGACACATAGGATTTTTGGGTTTTCGTTTATATATATTATAGATTCCAAAACTTAGTTTTGTGACACTTTACAAAATCACTATTCATAAAACTATAAGTTTAGAGAAAGATGAGAAGATGAATACGAAGATGATGAAAAAGCAAAATAAAGAAAATCTTCAAATTCTAAAGATGAAGATAAAGATTCTATTGTCAATGCCCTTAGAATCATCATTTTCTCGGAATTCTCTTCTCATAAGTGTTGTAAAACTCGGTCAACTCAGCAACTACTCGGCATATATTACTTGTACTCGAATCTAGCTAGTCAACTTTGACCTACTCGAAAATTACTCGGATCCAGTCGGTAGTCAACTTAGAACAACTCGGAACTACTTGACTACTACTCGTAGCTACTCTACAGTTACTCTGATGACAATTTTGAACATGCATCAGTTCAATTAATATTGAAAGCAATTAGCTTTCAACATTTGACATATATATGATCTCTCGAAATTTAACTTTTGGTCCGAGTACTCACCTCTAGTCAACCGATGTGTTCGCCTAACGACCTCTACAACCATGCTTCTTATTCATCATATTTTCCATTTTTAAGCATATTAAAACCACCTCAGCCTAAAAAATGCATGTCACATGTCATAAATTTAAATTTGAACAAGTAAAAGGCTTTAATGAACAAACAAATCCATACTATCTTTAAACTCTAATTACAACCAAAAACTGCATTTTACAGACAAAAATATGGTCTCTGGTTTAGAAAATAATCCCCATAAATAAAAGGGTTCCAAAGAGCCAACACAAGAACAAACAAGGATCAGCCAGTACAAGTAACCCTCACAACATACCGCTGTGCTATATACAACGACCACCGTTCAAAAAGACTTCTAGCCAAGAGCGCTAAAAAGGCACTATTATCTCTATACGCTACTTGAAGCTCCCGACCGCACTTCCTTTGTAAAAAAAATTCTGATTACTTGCTCTCGCTTTTGGCTTTTGTTTTGGCGCGGTGGGCCTTAAAGTCATTCAAGCTCCTGAATTCTTCTTTCAGTAGCTTATCTAGTTCTGGAAGCTTTTTATGGTCCTTGACTTGAGAATAGTGATGGAATGCCCTGGCAAGAAACAAGTTAATTTAAGCGCAAAAATTACCATTACGACACTGTTTAACAAACCCTATATTGGATGTCATGAAAATGAGCATATGCTAAACTGTAATAACAAAATAACAGTAACTCGGTGTGAATCTTTGACATAACACAGCTTACAAAATCCTTTTTAAGGGTTCGCTTGTAGACCCTTTTAGCCCAAACATTTTTATGAATTTAAAACAAATATATATATACTTTTATGTCATAAAATAAACCGAGTGGATATTTTATACCAAAAGAAAGAAATAAGCATAAGATTTTATAGGTTATATGCAATATGCAATTACTTAATATGTGTATCTTTTGTGCAATTTGTAACTTTAAATTATTAAAATCCAATAAATAAAATAAATCAAGAATTTCAGGTCCTGAAAATTAGCGTCGTTTTCAGGTCCGTCAAAATTTCGGGTACGTGCCAAGTTTGACTTGCAAACAAACCCTTTCAACACCCTAATTTTATACAGCCAGCTTACCAGTACTTTTCAAGACCATAAAGATCTCCCTTCTGGTAGAAATCCAGGGTTAGCTGTTCAAAATCCGCATACACATCTTCCCTGAAGTCCTTCTCCAAACCATAGCTGCAATACAAAAGGAAATTATAAATACCATCAAAATCATGATTGAACTTTGACCATGTTGACTTTCATTCAAACATGGCTAATGGTGTTAAATAAAAATGATTAAAACTTTAATGGGGTTTTGGCCCTAAAATAAGTCGGTCACCCAAAACAGAAATTTAAAAAACAAAAAAAACAGTAGCTTTCCATTTAATGCAGTTAGCCCTTGAAGAAACCAACATAGGACAGAATAGTCAGTATAATGTACCTGTAAAACCTAAAAAGGCATTCTAATCCATAATTGTAACCATGAGCTGCGTCTTCCAGTGCAACTTTCTTAAACTCATTATACATTGACGGAACAAACAAGCCCCGAAGAAAATATGACCAGAATCTGTAAAGTGTATTCATTTCCTGCACGTACAAATTATACACTTAAAAAAATTCAAATATGAAATTAGGGGTTTAAACAAGCCTTTCATTTTAATATTTACGAGCCCGAGCTTGATTTTGAAAACTACCTCACTGCATCCAATGCCACATTTCTTCCGCTCAGTTAGGCATCTCTTGTGATATTTAACATACCTACATAGAAAGAAATATAGAATGCGTCAACTCAGTGATCACATGGATGGACTCAAAAAACAATCATTCAATACCCACTTTTGCTGCCTGAACCCGTTTTCTTCTAGAAGCTGATGACTAGGATGCTGGAAAGGCGGAAATGGCTTTGGCAGAGAGCCGACAGGTGGACTACTGCCAGTAAAGCCGCCATGAGGAGACGCACCAAGCTTTGAAGATCTTAATCTATAAAGAATAGTCATAAAAACATTAAATCAGATTTTGAAATTAAACATTAGGAACTAATAATATAAAGTCAAAACTGACCCAGGATTATCAGGAGGTGTTGACCCGAAGAAAAACCCAACTGAAGTACTTGGTGGGCTTTCTGATACGATATCATTATTCTTGAGGCTGCCAGAAAACCATCGTTGGTTCTTAAATGGTTGTTGCTTATGAAAACCTTTATTTTGCTTCCTTTTAGAATTAGGACTACCCGCCACGTCACCGGCGCCACCTGTCACCTTCTGAGTTGCTATGTAAGAACCAACTTTAGGAGATTTAGAGGTCCCACCTTTTACTTCATTTGTTGAATTATTTCTTCTGCCTTTATTTCGCTTCGATTTTAACTCCTGATATTAGCAGATCAAAAGTGTAAATACGTTAAATTTACAATATATATATATATATATATATATATATATAGCAATTAAGATGGTAAATAACCTGTTCATAGTAGTATAGGCCATCGTTTATGGCAGAAGCAAGCTCCTTGGAAAATGGCTTTGTTTCATCTACAGAACCTTTAGTTCCTCGAGCATTCCTAGTATTTTGCTGTTGAAATGAGCAATATCTTTTCATTAATCATAATAAAACAAAATTTAAAACATTTATTTAATATTAAACTTACTTGCGTAACAATCACGAGCCTCTCAACTGCTTGATCATTGACAGCCATTTCATCATCTTCATCATCCACCCTAGGTCAAGTCAAGTCCAAAAATAAAATAACAGCCAGCATAACAGTTATATCAGAAAAGCAAAAAATATATATATTAGCATACTTTAGACAAGTGACTCATGTCGTACCTTGTTTTAGAAGACTGATCTTTGTGTTCAATCTCAAGCTCCTCATCAAACATGAAAGTACTTGCAAAATCATCACAAACTTTATCTATATTTTCACCAGAAGCATCTTTCTTAAAAGAATCAACCTATATTTTCAGATTGTTTTGTCGAATGCTCTTCATTAGAAGAAGACTTGTTCCCGACGGAAGCTGGAATCCACTTTGACCAATCTTCACGCTTCCTCACTTTATCACCCTGTAAAACAACAGATACGCTCATGGTGGGCCCCACATAACACGAACATCAACAACTCGCATCACAACCGAACATTAATGGGATTTGAGATACCGAACCTGCACTTCAAGAGTACTAGAGCCCTGTAAGGCGTCAATAATGAGTGGTAAGTCTGTACTCATACTTTTAACCTGCGCCATGTAAAAATAAAGCACAGCCACAATTTAAAATTAGTCAAACTCAAACTATATAAATTTATTTAAAGAACAACTAAATAAAGCATACTCTTTTGAAGTCTGCAATGGTGGATATTGGAACCCATCCTTGGTCATCCATCAAAGAAATCAAATACCGATCATTTTGCAGATTCTGATCACTGTGAAAACCAAGAAATATATTATATATTAAGATATGAAAGCAGAAATGCGATATTGTATTTGTATATCCTCTACTTTTCATTACTCACCTGAAATAATATTCAATTTGGTTTATAAGGCCAACTCTCAGGGCTTGTGCCTGTGCAGGTAACATGGGAACCGTAGAGCCAGGTTGATGTGGAACCACAAATGGTGGAGGTGAGACCCTAACAGGATATGGAGGCATAGCAGGAAGATAGACAATAGAACCCGGAGGACCTGACAAGAAGTTATTGCAGCCATGTCAGTATTACTGAAAGAACTTCAAAATTGTAAAGATTAAAAATTTAAGAAAAGTAAACAGGTCAAATGTAATGCTTTTGGTTCTCGTTAAATGGGTCAAATGATCAAATAACAAAAAAAATAAAAAAAACGGGTCAACCCGCCTGATTGGGTCAAACAGGTTGAAAGTTGCCCTAAGTGTATTTTCAATGCATACAACCTTCTGAACTGTTTTACTCAAAGAGAAAATACAGTATTGTGTAATTATTTTAGCAGAAACCCATTTTAACTTTTAACCATTACCAGCCCATCTAGACACCTACTTTCAATCGTCGCCTTTTTTACACAAGTAATGTATTTTGGAATCAATTTTTATTACATAAAAAAGAATAGAACAGTGTTTTCGGTTCATTCCAACCCGACCTGACCCGCATTGAAAATGGCTCATTTTAACGGTTACCAAACACACCCATCTATTCACCTACTTCCACACGTAACCTTTTTTTTCGTAAATATTGTATTTTGTAATCATTTTATTAAAGAAGCAAAAAATGTTTCGGTCAGCCCAACCCGACCTGGCCAGTATTGAAAACAGCCTGCTTTGACTCATACAAGCCCGGCCCTCTAGTCACCTACATTCTGTTGTAACCTTTTTTTCGTAAGTAATGTATTTTATAATCAATTTTAAAGAAAAACAAAAAAAAAATAATTTCGATTCATCCCAACCATCCTGAGCCGTATTAAACAATGGCCCGTTTTAACCATTACCCAGCCCGCCTGTCTACTCACCTACTTTCACTCGTAACCTTTCATAAATATTGTATCTTGTAAGTTGTAATCATTTTTCAATAAAAAAAACAAAAAGTGTTTCTGCTTCATCACAACCCGATCTGACCCGTACTGAAAAACGGCTCGTTTCAACATAAACCCTTTTAACCATTACCGAACCCGCCCATCTACTTCCACTCATAATTTTAGAATCTCAAAAATTACCAGGAAAAACAGGGCCACCCATAAATCCAGCTGGCGGGCCAAAAAAGGGAGGTCTAATAAAGGGTCTCGGCCCAACATTTTGAAGCCCATCATTATTCTCTTTGTGGCCTAACGGTTTCTGATTTTCTTGCATATTAGGTCTTCTGTTAGGAAACTCGCCGCCATAACTATTAGGATTGCCTCTTGGTGGAGCTGTAACGGTCCCACTTGCAGGAGCAAATGACCCGACAGCTGGCGGGTAAGCGTATCCATGGACAGGAATATGAGAAGGCCACGGTGCCATGCCACCATAAACAGGCGGGATTGGTTGCTGATGAAAAGGTAACGGTCCATGAAAAGATGGTGCGGTGTTCGGGTTATGTATGTTGACAGTTTTATGTTGACGCGATGGTTGCTTAGCAGGAAAATTATTATTCCCACGCACGTGTGTCTTTGTTGCCTCGGTAGACGCCTGAAAAATTTTTTTTAACAAAAGTACAAACAAATTTAGTAACTTGATTAATGATATTAAAAACAAAGATAGAAAATAAGTTAACTTTGCAGAATAGTAACCTAAGTCTCTTAACTTTTATAAGGCGTTCTGATCTTGCGTAATTTTTGTAAATGTTAATTTTTTTTAAATTAAGTGATATAAATAAAACACAGACGAATCTTGATCACTAGCTAATGACTGTTTTTTTTTCAATTTGGTTTTAATTGAACATAAATGAAAATTTTTTATTACTCAATGAATTTTAATCTTCACTATTACCACCTACTACGGGTTAACTCGAAAAAAAATGACCACAAATAGGAATCAAGATTCTTATGTGTTTAATATAATTACTTCATTTAAAAAAAAATAAGATTAATTAAAAAAATTACACAAGAATGACTAAAGTGGAAAACTTGGTTACTAATAACTTAATTAATAAGTGGCATTGTTTTCCACAGGTCAAGAAATGGTCCAACTTATGCTAAAGCTATCTATATTTGAGCAAAAAATGTCACACATTGATCACACCAACCACATATAAAATAAAATCACATTAAACGTTTCAATCTCCACATATTACAGCCAGCTTCTATATCATCAAAATCAAACTTTGATCAATCACTTAATAACAATAAATAAATTAATAAGCTTAAACAAAGCCCCCAATTTGATAATTGAGTAGAAGCAGAAGATACATTAAGTATTCAAATGAAACTAATTATAGAAAGTGAATAATAAGAAAATGAAAACCTGGGTTTGCTTAGGAGAAGAAGTAGCAGTGGTGGTGACTGAATCAGCGGCGGCGGCGGAAGGGGATTTCAAAGAAGAAAGTGCCGGCCAGGAATCAGCCGGCGGCGGAGTGGGTGTCTTCTTCCATGGTGATTTGGGGACAGCATCGTTGGCAGTAGGATCTTTCAGATTATTATTATCAGCCATCAACACCATTAATAATTTAACTGAACTAGTAGGAGTAGTAGTAGTAGTAGTTAAAAAGAAAAAGAAAGAATGTTGATTGATATTGATTTTGATGAGAAAGAAAGAAAGAAAGAAAGAAAGGGTAAAAGGAGTATTAATTTGGTTAAGGGGTTGCCTGCGCCGTCATGTATAAGTCTCCGACATTCAAGTGTTTGTGTTTGTGTTTGTGTTTGTGTTTGTGTGAGTGTAGAACTAGGGCTGTCTGTGGTGTTACTACTGGGTCAATACACTGGGCCCAACCCAGACACCCATGACAGTAATGTATGCTCATGATACTTGACTCGATAATGTTACCGATTTGGTGGATAAGGATGTCAAGACCACAAAACCATAACTTTTTATATATATGGCCTATCATACCCTTTTGTATGAAAAAAGTATAGTACGTTAAAATTTAACTTTTTAGTTACAAATTCTCTTGTTCTCCTAGCCTTTAGATCTATGATAACCAAAGATCCGAAGCAAATGAGTAAACCAAGATTGATATATATTGATTTTGGCTGATTTTGGTTAAAGCCACCGGTTTGATTGGTAACAATTGCAATTTGTACATCCCGTTGAGGGATAGAGGACTAAGTGCGTACAACAATGTGAATTAGTTGGTTTGTCTGTGCACAACAATGTGACTTAGTTGGTTTGTCTGGTATGAAATACTATTGTCATGAATAAAGCCACAAGCTAAAACGAAAACATGGTAATTTGCTCTTGATGTTATTAGTTTTGTAAGCCAACTTGACTAATTCTAGTTTAAGCTGTCTATTTGATCATTCTAAACTTGACTTTCCACACCTAGTAGAAGTTAGTGTCACGTGGTAGCCTACTAAGGCTCTGAGTGGCACCCTTGGTTACCATTTAGGGTCAGCCATTCTTACTCACTTAAGATTTGGGTCACTATTTACGTGATGTCATTAAGTCATCATGGAAATAGTCTAAATCTAGAGTAATTGGAAACAGGACGTGTAAACACTTTTGGTGTACGCCTTTATGAAGGATCACTACATAAGATACGCAGAAGGGGACGGTATAGTAATGCATAGTTAACCATAAACTTGGTAGATGTGAATTTTAGCAATTGGTGTGTCACATTAAGAATGATTTTACCAAAGTCGCATGAGGATCAGGAAATAGTTATGCACGATGAAACACCTGGACGGGGACCTAATCAACAAACGTGCTAAGATTGGTGGATTGGAGGAACACTTTGAACGATTGGAACATGAACTTGGGATAATTGAATCCGAAGAATAGGAAGTGGTGAAAGTGATCGTCTCGTGTAGTATTTGAACTCTTTTTTATTTTAGATATTTATGTTAAATGCTTGGATCTGATTTAAAAGTTTTGGTTGTGATCGCAAGACACGAACTGACACATGATAGGAGATATGTAGAACACGAGAAGCGTGGTAAACAATTAATAACACTTGATCAATGTTATTAATATCTTACACATACTACGTATGTTCTAGTTTGCCATATGTTATGAGACTATTGTCGTCTTATGTTTTGGGGGTTAATGGAAAATAAAGTGAATGTGTAAATTATAGATTTCGTTCTTCGTGGTAAAGTTAGAAAGGACACTACACAAAAAGCTTACCCAAAAAGAAAATAAAACTAAGTTATGTAAGTGAAAAGAACGTAATATGTTACAACTTTTCAAATGAAAGATTTTTTTAATCGCAGTTAACTTAGTTTAAGAGCATAACCTGCAAGTGAGTGGACCTGATTGTTGATTTGTTGGTGGCCTAGTAGTCTCGGATTAAATATTGTTTTTGAAGTCGACCGGAATAGGATGAGAAGTAGTTGGTTTTCAATTTATAAAGAAGAAAATTCTTTGAATTTCACTTCCACTACCTGTTAGGTCTATTGATCTCATTTGAATTTTTTTTGTTTCTTTTGTCTTAATAACAATACCTTCTTTTTCCTAAATAACAAAATATGTTCTTTCTACATTATTTTTTGCCACTGCGTAACCATTTAGATTATGTGTTATTTATTTTAAAAAATAACTATGATGACAACACCGAATTCAACCCGTTCCAAATTCCGATTAGTAAATCAGTTTTCAAACATTGAAGAATAAAAATCGGTAACATATATTAAATAGATTAAGTAAGAAAGTAATGAGTTTTAGCATAACTGATACCGGAGGGGAAATAAATATTTGGAATGAAGACTGCAAGATCAAGTTTGAATCCAATTTCAACCGGGTTTTATCACAGTAAGCCTTTGTCATTAGGTTTTCTTGAAACAGAGGATGGTAGGCTTGGGCTACTGATAGACATACTTAAAAGAAAAAAAGAAGAATATATATTTACCTGCTAGCACACACATTCATATATAGTTATAATTTATTGAATATATATATATATATGCTAAGTATAAAATGAAAACCCAATTGAGCTGTGAAAACTTTAGAAACCTATTTCTAACCACATGCTTTTAATTAATGTTTAAATCTTGTGGTCCACAATTAAAGTGAATACAAAATGTAAATATAAATATAACTTTTTCTCTCTCCTGAAAACATATATAAAAATTAGAAAAAAAATGTTAAAAAATAGCAAAACATTTTTTTTTATGTTTCGATGTTTTGTATTAAATGTTACAACATATATTACATGTAACAAAAAAAAACAATGTTACATAGGGTTTTCGTGGGTTTTCACAACTCAAATGGGTTTTTATTTTAACCTTACCCTATCAACCTATTCTAATAAAGTAAAATAACTGTGAACATGTGTCAGTTTGTTGTTAAACCTCATAACTTTTTTCCCTCCAAACTAATAATTATGTCATAGATCAATAACTATTCACTTTCTTTTTACACTCTATTTGTATTATATCTATAACATGATTAAATTATTCACTTTTCTTTAAACTCTATTTTATTATATATACTATACATTTTTATAAAAATTATAAATATATGCTTTAAATCTAATCATTCATTTTTTTAGTTAATTTACTAAACTATATATATGTTAAAATGTAATAATATATACCATTCACTTTCATTATAATGATGTTTATCATAGTCAGTTTCTCGGTTTTTTTATCGATGATTGTTTCAGGTTTTTTGTAGGACTTAAATTTGATTGTGACGGGTCAAAGGTTGGTAAATAGATTGTGTGGTACAAGTTAACTATATTTGGCTCAAAATTTCTTACGGGTCAAAAAGGGGTAGTATGAGTATTTTTAAAAGTTTGAGAATGCAAGTAGATTTGTCATCAAATTTGTTACGAGTTCAAAGTTTTGACTTGAAAATGTCAAAAAAATGAATGTTAGAATTTTAAACGTGATTTAGGTTTCGAATTTATTTTCAATGACATTTTGGAAATAATGAAAAGATTCGAGATTTGGCTGATTGACTATTTTTCCCACAACTATTAAAATTTAAGAAAAGATCGGGGACACTTTCGACATGCTACCTACAGGCCTATCAATGCTTCTAACTTTTATCAAATTTAAAACATTTGTGTCATCATTGACTTTTCCTTTAATAGTGATTAAAATGTAGTGTGTGAAACATATCATACAAAATTATGCTCAAGTGAAGCAAAATATTTACAAAATTGAACAGGTTAACGTGTTATTTTTATGTGTTGTCATTATAGCAAAGTCGAGAAGCCCCCTCAAAATTATAAAAATCATTTTCATGGTTTAGCTCGAATTATTATTGTATGAAAAGTCTTTTTTGAAATTGGTTCATAACCCAAAATTCTTTCAATTATATATATATATATATATATATATATATATATATATATATATATATATATATTACTGAGAATCAAATTTTCAATAGATGGATCGTTCTCAGGTATGTTTTTGCACTTGCGTTATTATTATTATTATTAAGTTATTGTTTGAAAAAAAATCATTTTATGATAAACATAAAATCAATTTATATATATACAGATAATATAGATATAAGCATAGATGTAATCATTTTTTCATATACAATATGTATCTTATTTGCTTTATTTATAACTTTATTATTTGGATTATATCGTATATTACATGGGCTCAAAAACTTGTGTGTGTGTGTATATATATATATATCTTACTATTCTAATAAATGAGTACTACTATATGCCACTTGTCAATCTCTCCTTAACTCTTATAATTTTTAACCCATTTTCATAAAATGGTATCTCTTTCGGGTTAACCCGTCCCAATAATACTATCTGGATCCATTTTTGTTATTCTTTCATTATTTTCATTCAACACCAAAGATGCAAACCCTAACTCTTTCAACAGCCGTTCATTCTTTTCATTCAACACCAAAGACTACAACCCTAATTCCCGGAATCGCCGTTCATCTCTTCCATCTCCATCGCCATTGATACATGTGGTTTCCAATTCACCGACGCCTCGCCACCTACGATACCGCGTCTCCTACCTTCATCGTCACCGCCGTCGCCTCTGTCATCGCCACCGTTGGCACGTTTGGATTTGGAATTAGAATCTCGATTGGAATGTTGATGGGATATTTTTTCTTCATCTACTTCGAGCCTACTCCTGTTGAGGTAATCGTAATCGTTGTTGTTATTATTATTATTATTATTCGAGTTTTTTTTCTGCTTGCATTTTTTTTAGCTGATACTATTTATTGGGCATCAAATCACCACCGTCGTCGCCTCTGTCATCGCCACCGCCGGCACGTTTGGATTTGGAATTGGAGTATCGATTGGAATGTTGATGGTATAGTATTTTTTTCATCTACTTCGAGCCTACTCCTGTTGAGGTAATTGTAATCGTTGTTGTTGTTGTTGTTATTATTATTCGAGTTTTTTTTCTGCTTGCATTTTTTTTAACTGATGCTATTTATTGGGCATCAAATCGACTATGTTCATAACTCCTTATAAGTATATGTCTGGATTTTTAGTTTTGACTTGAATCTAATTGTTGCAGCAAATCGACTGTGTTCGTAACCAAGGTGTTATGGAGCTTATGACGGGAGTAAGAAGTCAGTTGGGCCAAAGCAAATAACCTTTTGAAGGTCCACATACTTGTGCCGAAAAGTTGAACTTTAATTCAAATTTCAAACACATATAACCCGTGCAGCGTGATTATCTAAACATGTTGGCAGATTGAAACTGTTTGTTCACAACCTGAACATGATGCATTTATAAACAGTTATTCTGTGTTAACCTTGGTCCTTTTTTTTCCAAAATACTAATATAGAACAGAACTTATTTCGGCTTGTGCTGTGTGTAGTATTAGTACCTAAGCCAATTAACTGTCTGGTGTTTTGATATGCAGGTTGGTTTTTCTCTGGCTTTTGTGATCTATGAATCAGCAAAACTGCATATTGGTAAGGCTATCATTTACATATTTATTGCTAAGAAAATATGTTTCTGAATGATTAATGATTATAAATTTGTATTATTGCAGCTATGTTGGGATGACTTACGGGGACCACCGTTTACAGGAACATCCAACAATATCCGAAAGCATACACATACAATGGCATTGTGATTGTTAGAATTGATTCACCTATATATTTTGCAAATACAAGTTATATTAAAAACAGGTGAGTATTATAAATTCAGCTTAAATGTGATTATTATTATTATTATTATTTTTTTGTGCTAAAAAGACTTTTAAATAGTTTTTGTGAAATACTAGTCTCCGAGAGTATGAAATTGTGGTTGATCAATTTAGCAAACGTGGGCCATAAGTTAAGAGAATATATTTTGTAATCTTGGAGATGGCCCGTAAGTTTATTTTTCGGTTAATAGTTAACAAATAATCATGGGCGTTATAATGGCTTGTGCTCTACAATTTATGACACCATTATTTGAAGTTATACCTCAGGAACTATGACATCATTGTCAAATTATTATTATTATTATTAAGTATTTTCTTAATCTATGTAGTGTGCTCTTGCTGCTATTGTCATTTCTACTGTCATTGGATGGGTTAGTATTCTTATTGTAATCTGATTTCTGTTTTACTTTCTGGTCTTCTTTTTTATTTGAATATGCATTCCAATTTGTTTACTCAAATAATCCTAATTTTTAATTATGTGTTTGTAAAAGTGGATTATGATGAGGCTATATTTCTATGAAAAATAGACAAGAAATATTTCTTTCTTTGGCTAGTTACTGGTGCAACCACTTTGTTTCTTGGTATTGAAATTGGTGTCCTTGTTGGGGGTAAGCTACACCCAACCAATACGCGCGCACACACACATATTCTAAAAATTACCTAATCCAATTGACTGCTTGGTGTTTTGATATGCAGGTTGGTTTTTCTCTGGCTTTTGTGATCCATGAATCAACAAACCCGCATATTGCCATATTGGTAAGGCTATCATTTACTTATTTATTTCTAAGAAAATATGTTTCTGAATGATTAATGATTATAAATTTGTATTATTACAGCTGTGTTGGGACGACTTTCGGGGACCACCTTTTACAGGAACATCCAACAATATCCGGAAGCATACATATACAATGGTTTTAATGGTGATGGGATATTATTTCTTCATCTACTTCCAGCCTACTCGTGTTGAGGTAATCGTAATCGTTGTTGTTGTTGTTCTTCTTCTTATTATTATTATTATTATTATTATTATTATTATTATTATTATTATACGTTGCCTTATCAAGAGTTACAAGCAGGTTTGGACTCAAGATTCTGATTCTTGATAAACAAGGTAATCGGACAAATACAACCACAAATGTAGTTTACAAGGAAATTTTTTCTTATTTGTAAACTCATTGCGTAATGTTTTGCTTTGTAATTCCGGTAATTTTAATGAAAGTTGTAATTATATTAGCAAAATATGATAATTGTGTTATTGATTGTATTTTGTTTAATGTTTAATATTGTAATTTTCATTAATTCTTCGTGTAATACATGGGTCTCAAACTAGTATATATATATATATATATATATATATATATAAACTACAACTGTGTGATTTATATGGTAACCAGGCATATATATATATATATTATTTAATTTGTAAGCAAACAACACTTCGGAAATGCATTACTAACAAGTAACAAGGATACATTGTCGTTCAAAAAAAGAAAAAACGTAACAAACCAATCTTACCATAATAAAAAATGAGAAACTCAATCAAACCATGGTAGTAAGGATCAAACCTGAACCCTTCAATTTCTCATATGTGATTCCATCAATACGCTCTTTCATCTCTTGGCTCAGGTGGTTTTTCCAATCTCCTTATTGTTTAAATCGTGTGGTACACAATTAAAGTGAATAAAAAATGTAAATATAAATATAATTTTTTCTCTCTCCTCAAAACATATATAAAAATTAGTAAAAAAATGTTAAAAAATAGCTAAACATTTTTTTTTGATGTTTCGATGTTTTGTATTAAATGTTACAACATATATTACATGTAACAAAAAAAAAACGATGTTACATAGGGTTTTCGCGGGTTTTCACAACTCAAATAGGTTTTCATTTTAACCTTACCATATATACATATGATACGAGAATCAAATTTCCAATAGATGGACTCTCAGGTATGTTTTTGCATATATGTAATCATTTTTTTCATATACGGCATGTACTTATTTGCTTTATTTATAACTTTATTATTTGAATCATCTCGTTTGTTACAAGGGCTCTAAAGCTAGTAACTAAATATATATGAAGAAACTTTAGCATGCATAGTTAGCAAAGCTATTAATGGCAAGTTGCATATAAACGTAGCATGATTGCTTAACTTATTTTGGATCATCTCGTATATTACACGGGTTTTAAAGCTAGTTAAATAATAAAAAAGAATATAAATAGCATACAAAATTGATTATAAAAAATAAATGTAAAAGGGTGTTTCGTAAGAATATAGGTTAGAAAGAAAATTCTAAAAGATAAAAGATAAGACTGCAAAAATCATCTATGTGCTTTGGTCAATTTTTGTTACATCCGTCCAAAATGTTTCTTATTTCTGATCATAGTTTCATTTTTTCGCATTTCAGTTCCCCTCATAACTTTGTTTATTATTTTCGTTAACATAAAATTACTAAAACGCCCTTAATAATATGAGTAACCTGCCACAATGATTATCGTGATTTGATGACTTTTATCATAAAAGTTTTTGTTTAGTATTTCGTCATTGAAGAAACGTGAAATGAATCTGACCTGATCCAAGACGATGTTCCTCGGTGTTCGAGATAAACGAACCATAACTTCATCTTCTTCTCCGGTAGCTTGAGATCTGCAATGGCTTTTGGGGGGTGTGGAGGTGACTGCTAAGAAATCTCGAGGATCTCTTGTTTACAGACACAAAAATGGTTATGGTGGTGGCTCTTATTGAGAACAACAACAACCCTTAATAAGGAGGTGAAGACCTCCTTATATAGGAAGCCTCATGGCCACCATCATGGTACCCTAGTGGGCCTAGCCCAGTTAGGGTTACCTCCACAAAACCACCTCAGCCCAATAATATTGTATTAGTCCATATAATAAAATAAGCCAGACATAATAAATTAAGGTCGTAAGCCGGGTTTAGTACCATACCCCTACAAGCCCCCCAAGTCCAGTGTTGCTCCTAGGCGTGCAAGCGTTTAGGTGGAGCGCTGGACTTCATAAGGTGTGTCAGGATATGAGGCGGTTTTTTCCCCTTTCTTCGGCCTTGTCTTTATTGTCTTTGAGTTTTGAGAGGTTTTCTCCATGATGGTGACATGTTGTGATCCTTATGATAATAATGGTGCACTGGCATGAATAAGATATAGCATGCATCATAACAATAGTGGCGCGGGGCCTGATAAAAGATAGAGTGCGCATCTCGATAATAATGTAATGCAACTTGCGCGCGAGGCAGCTTACGAGCTATAAAAATAATGAAGCTTACACGCGAGGCGACTTACGAGCTATAAAATAATGGAGCATGCGCTAGTTGCGGCTTATGAGCTATAATATGATGATAATGACTGGCCCACAGGGGCCTCTTCTACGTAGGATGACTATCCCAACTTGTTTTCAAAATAATACTGGAGGCACAAACGGCCAGATAATAATAATGTCATAGGTGCTTGTGCGACTCGTAGCCGAACCTGCAAAAACATATCAACTAAAAGTGGATGTATTACAAGGTTCCCATCCTCGGGCCAATTATGAGGTGTGCCCAACCTACGTTGGCGCGTGGCTGTTTGGGATATTATTAGGCTCCCGACCTTTATGTTTGGCGCGTGGCCATGTGGGATATTATTAGGCTCCCGACCTTTATGTTTGGCGCGTGGCCGTTTGGGATATTATTAGGCTCCCGACCTTTATGTTTGGCGCGTGGCCGTTTGGGATATTATTAGGCTCCCGACCTTTATGTTTGGCGCGTGGCCGTTTGGGATATTATTAGGCTCCCGACCTTTATGTTTGGCGCGTAGACATATATTTTGCATTAATATAAGCACTTTTTGTGCCATTTCATGCAAATCCTATATACTCATACATCAAGAAAACACCTTCATTCATCATACGAAAGACATCCAGATCGCTTTTTCAGTCCCCGATGATGGTGGTAGTGAATTTCATCCATGCATGCGGAAGCGTGACGAGCCCTGGTAGTAACCCGTAAAAGTTGTTTACGGACGCGGAATGGCGAGAATCAACCCACTATGGAACTCTCTCGTGATCTGCGAGAGCCAGAAATGACCCGCGATACATCCATGATGGCTGAAGTTAACTTGTAGGAGTGCGCATGCGGCTCTTTATGGTTGCTAGTTGATCCTCGTGAGTGCCCAGATGACACACCGTTAGTGTTTCATGGTGGCACTGTGCCGGGGCTGGAATATCTGAGCGCTAGTCACCCGCGGGAGTTGAGCGCGCACGCATGGCGGAGAGTTGAGCGCGCATGCATGGCGGGAGTTGAGCGCGCATGCATGGCGGAGAGTTGAGCGCGCATGCATGGCGGCGAGTTGAGCGCGCATGCATGGCGAAGGGTTGCGTGCGCATGCATGGCGTTGGAATCTTTCATAGGTGGAATGTTGATCCGCGGCTGCACGCCTCATGGCGGCGAAGTGTTGACGCGTGGCTGCGCGCATGATGTATGAAGGCGTAGTGCACTATCAGCAGCGGCGCGCAAGCATGTCGGTGGAGTGCAACATGTGCATGGCGCGCATGTATGGCGGCGGATTGTTTATCTGCGGAAGCGCACGCATGGCGGCGTAGAGTTGATCAGCGGGACACGCATGCATGCACGGTGACGCGATGATCCTTCGTTCGCATGCATGGTGACATATTGTTGAAACCCATCGGCGCACATGAACGGTGGTCGGGTGCTTACCTGCGGAGCTTGCAGGTGACCCGCCTTGGTCAGAGTTTGTTATGTCGGAGCACGGCGCCCATGAATGGTGTCGTCTTCCAAGCTCATATTGTACTATTTTTGACCCGCATGGGGTCGTCTTCCAACCCGCATGGGGTTTTGATCCGTGGTGCGCATTCATGGCGGCGGAGCGGTTACTCGCGGGCGCGCATGCATTGAGGCGGAGTCTTCTACGTAAAACCGAAGGCATGGAGTCGTCTTCCGACCCACATGGTGGTTTCCGCGGGCGCGCATGCATGGCGACGGTGTGATGACTCGCGGGCGCGCATACGTCATGGCGGAGCATGGATATTTCCGCGGTGGCGGAGTTTTTCCAAGACTAACTTTAGTTGCTCCGGTGGTGATGGAGGAGCACCGATATGCGTGTGTGGGGTACTCTTCATCACATAAAGGCAAAATTTTTGGGAATGATTAAAAGCTGGAGTGTGTTGTTTAGCGATGCGCATGCACGGTGGCGAGGTGTTGGATCGCGGTGATGCGGTGCTCGGCGCCAGCGCGTATGCGTGACGGCGTGCTGCTGCTTCGTAGTGGTGGGACTCATGCATGGTAGCGGCTAGATGGTTATCCGCGGTGGCGTGTACGCATGGTGGCGCAATGACATTACCCGCGGTGATCGTGTCGGAGTTTTACATTGGCCTGCGGGAGCCGTACCTGACCGGCCATTTCTTTGCTCAGAGCGTACATGTGATCCGCAAAAGCCAGGTTTGACCCGCGGAAGCTTTCTTGTGACCCGCAGAGGTTGTACTTAAGCTGGAGTTTCTCGCCATGACCCGCGGAGGTCAGATTTAATCCGCGGTTGCGCGTTAGTGACCCGCGGTATTTGAGGTTAGTCCCAACATTTAAGTTGCCAGCTAGTTATTCATTGATCCGCGGGAGTTCACAATGTGATCCGCCAATTATTATTTGGCGCGTGCAGCATGCTATGGCGGAGTTGAATCGCCGGAGCACGCATGCGGCTTGTTTGTTTCGCGAACGGCGTGGAGGTTGATGTTGATTGCGGAAGTTGAAGTTGACCCTTAAGGCTTTGATAACGCCATGCGGGAACTTTGCTTGCGGAAGCAGAAGTTGAGGCTTTGATTGTGCCTTGCGGGAACTTTGCTTGCGGAAGCTAAAGTTGACCCTTAAGGCTTTGATAACGCCATGCGGGAACTTTGCTTGCGGAAGCAGAAGTTGACCCTTGAGGCTTTGATTGTGCCTTGCGGGAACTTTGCTTGCGGAAGCAGAAGTTGTCCCTTGAGGCTTTGATTGTGCCTTGCGGGAACTTTGCTTGCGGAAGCAGAAGTTGACCCTTGAGGCTTTGATAAAGCTTCATTCACAACGTGGAAGCAAAAAATGACCCGCGTGAGATTATAGTTGATCCGCGGGGAGCGATTTTGATCCGCGGTTGATTGAAGTTGACATGCGGGGGCTATGGCGGAGAGTAATCGCCGGGAGCGCGCATGCAACCCGCTGTGGCGGAGAGTAATCGCCGGGAGCGCACATGCAACCCGCTGTGGCGGAGTAATCGCCGGGAGCGCGCATGCAACCCGCTGTGGCGGAGAGTAATCGCCGGGAGCGCGCATGCAACCCGCTGTGGCGGAGTAATCGCCGGGAGCGCGCATGCAACCCGCTGTGGCGGAGAGTAATCGCCGGGAGCGCGCATGCAACCCGCTGTGGCGGGGAGTTGAGCGCGCATGCATGGCGGGAGTTGAGCGCGCATTCATGGCGAAGGGTTGAGCGCGCATGTGCTTTGCCTTAGTTGTGCTTAAGTATTTTTATGGTCCAGCTGCGCAATACGTAGGATGGACGCTATGAGTAATTTGAGCTAAGGCTCATATTATTGGGCTAAGGCCCTAACGTTTTAGAGTTAAAACTCGTTAACGCGTCTGAGCTTGAAGCTCGCGCATGTATGTTTTACTTTGTTTTATTTTTAGTTTGATGTCAATACAATGTTGTCATATTGCTCAAAATTAATAAAGGGAAGTGTGAAACATGTATGCAAAAGGTAATAGAACGCACGTTAAGAAAAAATAGAGCGTATCATTATTCATAATGGCTTAAAAAGCCTTGATTACGAACTTGACAACTTTTACGTGACATTTTCTAAGTTGTGCCGCGTTCCATGTGCGCGGGATCTTCCATAGGTGGTGGAGTGTAGATCCGCGGCTGCACGCATGCATGGTGGCGAAGTCTTCATCTTCGGCACTGCGCATGCCTGGAAGCGGAGACTTGATCTCCGGTGGCGCGCATGCGTGGTAGCAGAATCTTGATCCTCCGCAGTGCCCTTGCATGGTGGCAGAGTGGTGATTCGCGGGCGCGCATGCATGGCGGCGAAGTCTTCTGCGCAAAACCAAAGGCACGACCCACATGGTGGGTTTTGCGGACGCGCATGCATGGCGGTGGAGTCTTCTGCGCCAAACCAAATGCACGAAGTCTTTCAACCCACATGTTGGTTTCCGTGGGAGCGCATGCATGGCGGCGGAGTGGTGACTCGCGGGCGCGCATGCATGGCGGCGAAGTGATGACTCGCGGGCGCGCATGCACGGCGTCGGGAGTGTTGTTCGCTGGAGCGCACGTGACGACGGAGTACTGATCTGCGATGGCGTACGTGCGGCCATCACATTTTACCGCGATGGCGATGGCGCAGTATATGATGTCTTCCATTTTGAGGATGAGAGAGTTAGATCTGTGATTTTAAACCTAAAATCCAGATATATAACCTAGATCTAGATCTTTTTCAGCTTCATTTTTGCACAGATCTGGAAGCATCTTTTAGATTTATGGATCTTTTTGAGCTTTAATAGAACAAATCTTGAAGCATCTTTCTGTAAACTTTCAGATCTGAATTTTTCTTGGGAGAAAGAAAATCACAGATCGAGAATAATGGATGAACAGATCTGAGAACCGAGACGAAAATCGAAGGGTAGCTCGTTGCCGGTCCCACGGATGGCGCCAATGAAGAAACGTGAAATGAATCTGACCTGATCCAAGACGATGTTCCTCGGTGTTCGAGATAAACGAACCATAACTTCATCTTCTTCTCCGGTAGCTTGAGATCTGCAATGGCTTTTGGGGGTGTGGAGGTGACTGCTAAGAAATCTCGAGGATCTCTTGTTTACAGACACAAAAATGGTTATGGTGGTGGCTCTTATTGAGAACAACAACAACCCTTAATAAGGAGGTGAAGACCTCCTTATATAGGGAGCCTCATGGCCACCATCATGGTACCCTAATGGGCCTAGCCCAGTTAGGGTTACCTCCACAAAACCCCTCAGCCCAATAATATTGTATTAGTCCATATAATAAAATAAGCCAGACATAATAAATTAAGGTCGTAAGCCGGGTTTAGTACCATACCCCTACAGTCATCATGATATAATTTTGTTATCATCTCAGTCACAATGATTCATTAACTGTAAAGATGTTTTTCGAAGAATGTGGTCCATGTGGAGGTAGAGTATAAATTCCAAAAGATAAATACAAAACCATATAAAAATTAAAACCCCAAATAGTAATTGTTTCCGGCCAACCTGGTTTGGTTTGGTTATCCATCCTCCACCGCCTAACCTATCTCCTCCAATGGCTGATCCAACCCGACCCGTCACCGGCTACCCAGCTCCACCAGCTTCCAACGGCTACCCACCCGGCACCGCCTACGCTTACGCCGCCCACCCCGCCCAAAACCCACCACCCACTTACTTCAACGTCTCTTCAAACCCTTACTACTCCAATCACCCAGCCGCCAATCAACAACGCGTCACCTTCCTCCGCCGCATGTTCGCCGTTATCATCGGCTTCATCATCATCACCGGCACCATCATGTTTATTATGTGGCTTGTCCTCCGTCCTCAACTCCCCCAATTCCGAGTCGAAACCCTAACCCTAGATAAATTCAATATCTCAAACTCAATGGTGTCCGGCAATTGGGATGCCTGGTTCACCGTTCGAAACCCGAACTCGAAAATTAATCTTTTTTACACCCGTGTGGAGGCTGCGGTGTATTATAAGTTGGATTCGATTGCGGAGACTTCGGTCCCACCGTTTGATCAGGGGAAGAAGAATGAGACGGGGGTTCGGGCGACGTTCGCGTCGGTGTCGGCGTATGTTGATGATTGGGATGGGATTAGTAAGGAGAAGGGGAGGGGAAGTGTTGAGTTTAATTTGAGGATGGTGGCGAGGGTTAAGTTTAAGGCGGGTGCGTGGTGGGCGAGACGCAGGATTGTCAGGGTTTACTGCCCGGGTTTGTCGGTTGGGGTTTCGGCGAATAGTATGAATGGGTCGCTGACGGGTGGCCCGAAGCAGTGCAGTGTTGGTCTGTGACTGATGTCAGGTATTTTATGATGCTTCAGTTTAGTATGTTGTGTACAGCAGATGAACTCAATTTAAGTTTTTGGATATATATATTCTGTTGTTTGATTGTATTGTGATAATCTTGGTTATTGGTGTCTGTTAGCTATTATTCATGAATGGTTGTGTTTCCGTTTGATTTGAATCATTTTCTGCTTAGTTCGTAACAGTTTCTGTTGCTAAATGGAAGTTGAGAATGTTTATAACTCGGTGCATTTTCTCATCAGGGTAGTAGTTTTTTCACTGATTTTGTGTTCATAAGTTAAGTTTCAAGTCAGTCGGTATCCATTGTGCATTTTCCTAAAACCGTTTTTTGGTAACTGTTAGTAGGCGTCACTGAAGTTGTTCTGAGGGGAAAACTAACGGACCCGCCAATACTTGTTAGGAGTTAGGACAATGTAATATGCCAGCTTGTGTTGGGCATATGGCATTGATGGGATATAACAGAAATCAGTTAAAGCTGGATTTGAACCTGATATCTCTGCTAAATACATTATATCTGAATTTAAAATGGCATATAGAACGCTTACTAGAATACATTTTGTATTGTAAGTTGTAACTAACTAGGAATGTTTAGTTGATTTTGACTTCTTCGTGTCTTGAGTAATCATTTTGGTTTGTTTGTAATGCTGTTATCATATGAAACAGTATGAGACTTTAATCTAAGCTCTAGTTTTCACCATTCTCATTCCTTTGAAATTAAAAGGGTCCCATTTTTAATATCTGCAACCTGATTTTGTTAATATTTCATCAGGGGTGTTATATGAGGAGTGTTAAAACTTTTATACGAACTTGAAGACGTGCAAATCTTAAACAACTCACGCATTTGCTGGTTGACATGATCATGGCCCGTTTAGAACCTAAAACATTCTTTTTGTTTTTATTTGTTCTTGTCTGGTTCACTCATTTCTTTTATACATTTATTAAGTTTGACTAGGAATACTCGAACACTTGAAGTTCGGAAAAAGAAAAAAAAACTTCAATTGCCTATTCATGAATGGCTGTGTTATGTGTCATTTGAATCATGTTCTGCTTAGTTCTTGACAGTTTCTGTTGCTTGATGGTTGTCGACATAGATCTTTGTTGTTCTTTCCGGCTATGTATTGTTTGTTAAAACTAGTTTTCTGATAGAAGTCATCAAGGTTTAAAACGAATCAACTTTTGTTTTTCTGATTTTGTTTCTGTATATGCCATCCAGTGTTCAGTACAGTTTGTTGTCAGCATAACAAGCTTTTCACTGATTTTGTGTTCAGAGGTTAAGTTTCAAGCCAGTCGGTATCCTTCGTGCATTTTCTTAAAACTTCTTTTTTGGTAATTGTTAGTAGGTGTCACCTAAGTGCTTCTGAGTGGAAAACTAATGGGCCCATCGATACCTGTTAGGAGTTAGGACAATGCAATATGCAGCTTGTAAGGAGCAGCTGGCGTTTTGGGATATGACAGAAATTAGTTAAAGCTGGATTTGAGCATGAAATCTCTGTTACAGAAAGTCGATGGGAATATATAGAATGCTTACTAGAATACATTTTAATTGTAACTAATAAACTAGAAATGTTTAGTTGATTCTGACTTGTTCATGTTTCGATTCATCATTTTGCTTTGTTTGTTTATCATTTGAAACAATATGAGACTCTAATCTAAGCTCTAGTTTTTACCAAGTTCACTCTCTTAGAAACCAAAATTGTTCCATTTTTTATATCCGCGGCCTTATTTGATTAATACTTCGTCATGGGGTGTTAAGAGTAGTGTTTTTAAACTTTTATACGTATAGATCGGAACATGACTCGCCTAATTGCTGGTTGACGTGAACATGAGCCGTTTAGCTTGGAAGCGTTCTTTTTGTTTTTTATATTGCTGTCTGTTTTGCTCATTTGATAGAATACCCAAAACAAGTAGAGTTTGGAAAAAGGAAAAAAACTGTACCTAACTTGTTAAATATCGAAAAATACATTTATAGGATGTATGTATGATATACATTTATGAGTTATTGTCAATAGATATAGAGGTTGGCCAACCAGTTATACCAACAAGACTGCTGCCAAACGTTTTGGCTTCGAACTTTGGTCACGTTTGCGTATAATTCTTTCGAGGTATCTACGTATTAAATAATGATAATGTCAATAATATTGATTATTGGTGTGTTCTTATAGATGGACAAAATTAAGAAAAAACCTTCAAAATCTTTAGACTAGAATATTGTAGAAAGAGTGTTGCTAACGAAAAAGTTTGTTCACTGGTAAGTGGTACCTTGGGCAACAAAAGATATCTCATAATCTATTAACCTAACCTTAAGCCTAAGTTCCATTGATTTGATCATAGGGATTTTAATGGAGTTTGGCTTCATGGGTGGTCAGATGAGAAAGAGAAAGATAGGTACGGTTGGTTTTTAGAATTTGTCGGGTATTTAAATTGGAATTAATTTCATCGGAAGTTTATGTTTGTTTGGTAACGAGTGAATTGCCTTTTATTCCTCCCAATTTCAGCAATGTAAGGACTTTGACAAACCCCGTATCTCGAAAGAATGTAATAAGTTTTAAAACAGTTCATGTAAATCGGCTTACACCGTAAAATCCTTCAATCGCTGGTTTCGGTGAAGAAGGTAGATTGGACAGAAATTGGTGATAAGGAACACAAGATTACCATCCAACCAGTGAGAAGTATTTCAGTATTTGTGATCACTACTTAGATTAGTGAGAGAAAATTGGAAGGTGATCACTATTTATATTCTTGAGAAGATTGGATGATGATCACTATCATATCAGGGCCTGTTTGGTTTGGCTCTTAATGGGACTATTCAGACATATACATCTTATTAGGTCAGATGTAGGTCTATTCGGAGTGTTTGGCTTGTTTAGAAAATACATCTGAATGAATTTTTAAGCCTCTTATTCATTAAGAGATAGATTGAAGCTGAATCATTCAGACCTATTTACCCTTGCTCCTGCTTCATCCTCCCTCTATCCAGCAGACCACAAGATGATCACCGCCGCTCTTTCACCAACACCGTGGATCTCAACATCCTAGAGACGGTTCTTTTTATTTTCGAGAGTATAAACCCTAGAGACGGTCTCATTGTCTCAATTTAAAGGTTTAATTCTTGTTCACATACCACGCTAATGGAACGTGGACGATTTTGACCGGCACTTTATACCGGTGATTCATGTATTGCTGCCAAAATTCCTACAATTGTCGGTCCGGTGAACAACCTCCTTACGGTCGGCACTTTATACGTATGGGTGAGAAATTTTGTTGTGTTTTGGTTGATGTTGATTGAAATGTGGCTTTGATGTACAAAATTAGGAGTATTGTTCCTGCATAGATGACTAGGGAGTTTGGTTGACAGTGTATACCACTACTAAATCCTTTACTACATCACTATTAAATCCAGAGTGTTGAAAAATTGATGTTGTAATCAACAAAAAAGGTGTAGACAAGGTGTTCGATAAACTGCCGATCCCAAATTTTTGTATTTGAATTATGTCATTTCTAGTGTAATCAACCAAAAAGGTGTAGACAAGGTCTCCTATTGCCGGGTTCCATTTAGGAACCCTAGGCGGCGAGAACAATGCCTGTCGATCGACCATCGGTTGTTTTCGAGTCAATGATGATACGTTTCGTATGTTTAAGGCTATGATGATAATTTATTATCTAAGCCTCCTTTTGTGATAATTTTTTTTACATAAGTTTGTTAACTTTATTTGTACCTCGTGAATAGTTTTTGTTGGTGGTTCGGTAACGATGCTTGTACGCTTATCCGAGAGTTACTTCTTAGTTAGTTTTTGGTTGATTAGTTTTCCCTTCAAGTCCGATTTTCGTTCAGGTGAGATTCAGTTTTGTTTCACTTTGTTTAATTTAGTTATCTGCGTGATTGTGCTTGGATAATGTAGGCTTAAAATTAGTCATTTGCTTGAATGTGCTTGGGTAATGTCGGTTTAATTTTAGTTATTTGCTTAATTGCCTTTGGATTATGTTGGTTTTATTTTACTTATTTCCTTGAATGTGATGTAAGTTGCCTATAGTGTTTTTGTAAGTTTTCTTTTTTCTGTGCATATTAGAGTTTAAGTTATAGATTCAATCATCACATTTAATGTAGCTATCTTTTTTTTATACACAGGCCATACCTCTTCTTGAGATGAGGATCTAAATAATGCATACCGGATATCCCACGTCAGACAACAAGACCTATGCTACCTGTTCGTTGATGTTCATACCGATAATTCAGAATAGCAACTATTTATATGTGGGCATCCTCATGGCAGTAGCGAATGCGTAGAAAATGCCATCAACAAGCATCTTTTGCATATTAGGCGGCATATCAAAGGTAGTATATTATGTATGAGTCATGCTAAAACTTTGCCACAAATACTGTAACATGCACAAGTTTGCTTCTGTTTGTTGGTTATTGTCACTTTGGTTAAAACTACACTTCTCTTAATTTGCCTTGGTTCTTATTTATAAGCACAAGTGTAAAAAGGCGTTATGTACTTGTGTTCCTTATATATACATGTAAATGAGTTTTGACACATACATATACATAGCCATCTATGTTCGACTACGACTCGGAGATCAACCAAAAACAACCGCGCGCAACACGCGGGCCAAAAAACTTATTATTTAAATCCAACTATTATTGGTTGTATGTGACTTTTGTTCACTGTGATATTAGATGAAGAATAACATAACACAAATATCAAATATTGAATACTAGTTACCTCTTTAATTTGTTTCTTCTAATGTGTTGTTTAATTTATTTGATCGTGATTGGTAGTTTAGTTTAACATAAATTGTTGGTTTGCTATTTTGCAATATTTATTTTGTTGGTAGTTTGGTTCAATTTGGTTCAACGTATTGGGTAGATTGCTTGTTCAACCGTCTTTTTGCTAATAGTTCAGAGGATAAAATAGTCATTCTGCACAGTTATTCAGATGTCCAACCAAACAGCACTTACTCGTTCAGCACTTATTCATTCAGAAGCTCTTACCCATCCAGACCTTTTACTGGTTCAGCACTTAATGGTTCAGCACTTGCCAAACAGTCCCTTAGTCAGACGAGTGAATGTGGTCACTAGCGTATAATAAGTGAGAAAGTGATCACTACCTTGTTAGTCAAATAGTTGTGGTAGTTCATTTCACATTGTTACAACTTACAAGGAAGAAGTTAGGGTTATACTCGTATCACCCTCTTGGAGAGAAGCTTGTGGGCGATCGCCTTGATTTGAAAGATAAAGGGCGGATGGATATTAAGGGTGTGTCCGAGATTCTTTATTTAAGGTAAAAAGGTCTTTTTGTGATAAGTTGAAAATGTCTTATGGCTTTCTAATAAAGAGTTTCTAAAAAAATGTTTGGATTAACATAAGACAATAAGTTGTTTTTAAAAAGTGTTTGGTTTAACTTATTGATGTAAAATGACTAAAAAGGACATTTTTTTATAAGTGAATAAGTTGGGTGGAATGGAACTTGGAAGGGTGTAATGGGTATTCTGATCCTGTAAGAAGATAAGTCAGCAAACTCCAACTTATTGAAAACCCTTATTTTGATTTTGTTGATAAGGAGATATGGAAAAGGCCTTATGTGTTCCCAAACACTTTGTTAACACAAAAGGGACTTATTCAACCATCATAAGTCATAAGGAGAGGAAAATAAGGAATCTCAAACACACCCTAAGGAGGGGATGTAAGGTGGATTAGTTAATGACCGGACAACTAATATAAATCTTTATTTTTCATGTGTTGAATTGCTTTTTATATTAAACTTGTTAAAAATATAATGATTTATATAGAAGTTTTTCATAAGAAAAACTTTCATAACAAACAAATAGATTATTAAAGTGGTCACAAAGTAAGGGTTATTTAACTTCTCCATTTTTCTTCAAAAGGGTGTTGAGTGGTTCTTTTAGGTAGAAGCCCCAGATTTAGCAACCGGATTAAATCCCCTCTTCACAGTTCTATATATCTATCATTTCATTATGTTCTATTTGTGTTTCATCACATGAAGCTATTTCGTATGTATCTCTAGTAGTAAAGGTTGTATGAATTGTCCGCAGGAGAAGCTAGAGAGGGGATGACTCGTGAATTGTGGTTAACTCACAACACATGGTACCCATTAAGGTCCAAAAGTGCACTGAAGAAACACTAACCGGACCCCGGACAGATTACTGGTAACCTGGGGGTTAGATAGATGTTTCCCACGAGGGGTTAGACCCTTGGAAGATGGTTCTTCTGATAACCTGCAAAACAGACACCGTGAGCTCGTCACTGAGAAGGGGGGGGGGGGTTCCTCCTTGTGACCACCCTCCGGCGTGAGAATCAGACTAGATTGCTCTTTAAATATAAAAGTATATTAAGAGATTGCTAGAGCAGATATCAGGTATAATATGATGATAATGTAGTAAGATATGATCATACAAGGTAAGATGAGATGGTCATACCATTTGTGGTATTTATAGCCAAAGGTAGGTTTCCAAAGAGGTATGGCCGGCTGCAACAGTGTTCCTGTTCCACCAACAGTAGCCTACGCACGTGCCCTGCTGGTAGTTGGTGGGTAGGTAGCGGCTGATAGTGACCAGGCCTGCTGTATACTATTCCTGTTCCACCAACTGACGGCTACGCACGTGGTATGGCAGTAGTTGGTGAGTAGGCAGCGGCTAATAGTGATACAGTACAGGAGCATGCTGCTCGCCATACTGTATCAGTGAGCTGTCGTATCTCTGATAAGATCTTTCGCCCATACCTCGTCAGGTACAGTAAAAGATCTTTCAGTATACGGACTGGCTTATTTGGGCGGGAGTATTCCCCCTCCCGCCTCTGTGCGGGATTGCTCCCGGCTTGGCTCATTCCTTCAGGTGACACTGAATGATCGAGAGCTAAGTGCCTTGTGCGTGTAGCCATGCTGCGCGGGTGGCCTTCCCTAATGGCTTGTATCCGAGGCTGCGGGGACAGGCGGAGTCCTTCACCATTGGGAGGCATTTCCTGCGGGACCAGCTTGCGTACTGCGCGTAAGGACGTCACGTCTCTGAGCATGGTTGGTCCTGCGGATCCAGTTGGTCTCTGCGCAGACGTCCCTGTTTAAGGTGAGTCTTGCGGGTCCAACTGGGCTCTGCTGGGACCTACCTCTTCAAGTCCCCCCAGTCCAATGTTCTTCTCATGAGTGTTTAATAAAGTGAGGTGAACTTTTGGACTTGAGCAAAGGGTTTTGAAAATGGGTTTTGTAAGGTTTTCCATGGGGATTCTTTCCGCGGAAGTCCTTGTCACTTGCAGAAATGCCCGAGTTTCCTGCTTGGTCTTTGGGTATGATGCGGGTAGGTCTGTAACCTCCTCGCAAGTCAGGAGCATTGAGTCCCAGTTGTATGTATTTTCCATGAGGTTTTGGTAGTTTTGAACATAGTGATCAATTATGTTAAGACCACCAATTCCATCCTGGAGCTTCAAACAACGTAGTTCTCGACGTTCCCGTTATGCGGGGATGTTATTTCCGTTTCCGCAAGCATTGCCCAGGAGATCCTTCTTGGTTTCAATTCCCAGCGGAGCGCTAGGTATGTGAAGGGTTTTGCCTTAACACTGTACCTGCGCTCGTCTTACGGTTACTTTACTTCCAAGGTATTCCTGGCGTCAATTCCCTGCGGGTGCTAGGTATGTGAAGGGTTTTGCCTTTACACTGTACCCGCACCCGTCTTATAGTTACTTGGTTGCCGAGGTACTTGGCTTCAATTCCCTGCGGGTGCTAGGTATGTGAAGGGTTTTGCCTTAACACTGTACCCGCATCCGTCTTACGGTTACTTGTTCACCAAGGTTTTCTTGGCTTCAATTCCCTGCGGGTGCTAGGTATGTGTAGGGTTTTGCCTTAACACTGTACCCGCAGCCGTCTTACGGTTACTTGCTTGCCAAGGGGTAAGGGGTATTTTCCCGCTTACTTTTTAATATTTTCGAATTTTGAATTTTGAAATTCGAAGAGTTGGTGAAAAGATAAGTCCAAACCTCTGAAACGTCGTGCGACGGTTTCTTCTGACTGTGTCAGGACGTGCAGGAAGTTATGGTGACGTGACAGAACATGGTCATTCCAGTCGCTTTTTCTGGCGCGTGGGCGCGATTTTTCGGGCGCGTGGCCGCGAAATTACTGGCACACGTCCTTTCTACAGCTGTTGCCAGCTTGCTTTTTGCCACGTGTCATAGTTTCATTGCACCGTCGATTTCTCTCTCCTCCGCATTAAATTCACCGCATTAATTGCGATTAGTATATAAAGGGGGAGAGGCCTCTTTGTAATCCACACTTTCACCTCTCTTCTTCTTCTTCTTAGTGATTTCCGGCAAATACTCCCCTTTTTCAGGCAAGCATTTTCCCGAAATCACTCTTCTTTCTGCAAAAATGTCTTCTCATGATGCTGAAGCTGTAGCCGACGATAGGAGTACTGCTGGCGAATGCCAGTGTGCTCTACCTGTCGATCAGTACCAGTACATCGTCAGGAAGTTCATGCTCGAGTCTCTCGAGCCTGAGTTTCCTGAATCCCACCAGACTGTGTACGATGCCCCCAGTGGCAAGATCGGGGTATATGCTGCATTCTTTGTTTATGGGAACCTTAGGTTCCCATTGACAAAGTTTGTGTACCGTGTCCTGGAGAGGCACGGGGTGCACCTGACCGAGGTGCATCCGATGGCGATTGCCAAGGTCCGGCACTTCGAGTGGGTGTGTCGGATTCTGGGTATTGAGCCCTACGTGGACCGCCTGATGACCTTCTATACTTGGAGGTGCGTCCAGGGGTGGTACACCCTGACAACCCGTATCAAGGGTTTGAAGATCTGCGTGACCGAGCGCAGTCTCCGATCGTGAAAGCGGGAGTTCTTCTACATCTCTGCCCGCGCCATCCCCATTGCTATGAAGTTCAAGAAGGGTCAAGCGCTTCCGAGCCTTCACGCTTCCAGCTACCAGGAGGCGGAATGGTTCGCGAAGATATCCCGGGTCCAATCTCCGGTTTACCGGTTTGCGGAGTCCGGGATGGTGCTGCTGGGGATGAGCCGGGTATGGAAGGATGCTTCCCGGTTTCCCATCCTTCTTGAATACGGTTTGAACTCTATTCCTTATGGTATGTCTTGTTTTTCTTGCTGATATTAGTTAATTTTCTAACTGTTTCTTTTTCATTCAGAGGGGAATAATTTGGAGTCGCTCCTGTTCCCGCGGGAAGCTGACAGTCCCGTGCGGGTGGGCACTCGTGCTCTGGACGACAATGAGTTGCCCATCCTGGAGCAAACGGCGGATAGGTTTGTGGAGGTCTATCCGCCGGGCCAAGAGATCCTGAGCCACCGGCGGCCAGGTAAGGAGATATTCTATCCTGAACCCCTCAATGCTGTACCCGTTGCTGGAAATCCTTACATCCTATCTTCTTCTGAGGAATCCGCAGATGGTCCTCCCCTTGTGCGGAAGAAGAAGGCTGCTGCCGGCGTGAAGGGGAAGGAGAAGGCCTCCACAGCTGATCCAGTTGTTCTATCTGACTCGGAGTCAGATAGTGAAGAGGTGGCGGGGGAGCCTGGTGGTGAGAAGACCACTGCTCCGGAGGCTACGATCGTTACCTCCGGAGAACCAACGAAGACGACGGTGACCGGTACCAAGAGGCCGGCTCCATCGGGTTCCTCCCCGCCCGTCCGTACGTTCAGGGTCAAGAAAACCCGTAAGTACAATCATAGTTTGTCTTTGTAGATTTATTACTTCATAAATTTATCTTAACACTTTCTTCTTTGTGCAGGCGTGGATGTTGACGCATTCCGGGGTGAAGCGCAGAGGAGTACCCTTCCGCCAATGACGGTAGGCTTGGTCAGCCTACCTGAGGCGTCGACCCAGGTGCCTGCGCCTGCTACCGCTGGTTCAGTTGCTCCCTCTGAGCAGACTGTTCCAGCTGAGATGACGTCACCGCCGGCTGTGAGTGCGATTTTTACAGCATCCTTCACAGAGCCGGCGGTTACTGCTGCTGCCTACGAGGCGGCGACCGCGGCGGCGACCACAACGGCGGCCTCGGCGGCTGCCACCATGCCCGCGCCACCGGCACCGATGGCCGGACCATCAGGTACGCGCAGGGCTTCCCGCCGATCTTTGCCACCTTCCCGTCTGCCTGACCTGTTGGATGGATTTCCTTTAGGTTCAGGTGATGGGTTTGGCGGCTATCGGCCTGTCATTGACCCTACAGGTGCGTAGGGTTCCTTTCTTTTCTCTTGTTTTTTATCATCTTTTCCTTACTGCCTTTGTTTCTTTTGCAGTGTCGGATTCCAATGAAGTGTATGTTCCGCGATGGAACATACGCCGAGGGACAACCCTTCGCACACCTGTGGAGTGCGTGGACTGGGCTCGCCACGCTGCTCCTCCGGGTGCGTTGGGGGAAGCCATGGTTAGCTACCAGGAGGGTAGGCTAACTAATGAGCTTCGGGTTCTCCAGGCCCGGATGCAGCCGCGCGTCGAGCTGCTTTGTCGTGAAAACGACAAGTTGAAAGCAGCTCGCGCCAAGGACATATCTGAGGCGCGTGCTCTTCGGGAGGAGAACCAACAGCTGGCGGCAACTGCCGCCGACAAGGAGAAGGCCTTCAAGGCCCTCGAGGTTGAAGTTCAGGCGCGACTCGAGGCCCGCTCCAAGGCTGCCCAAGCTGTGAATGAACAGCTTCGGCTGGCCAGGGAGACTGCGCGAAACGCAACCGAGAGGGCTGCCAAGGCTGAAGCCGTTGCTGAGCCTTTGCGTGTGGAGAATGAGGAGCTCAAGGCCAAATTAGAGGCTCTCCAACGCGCTCATGATGCCTTGGCAATGGAAGATGCCAAGAAACTCCAGGAAATCCTGGACCAGAGGGGGGTGCTTGACCACACCGAGCGGAAGCTTAAGGGCGTCGAAGAGGCTGCCGCAAAGGAAGTTTTACTTGCCAACCTTAACAAGAGCGAAGCCGAACGCGCCCATAACGAAGCTCAAGCTGCCCTCCAATGGCTTCTTCGAGAAGCGTTGCCTCAGGTATGTTTAGTTTTATCTTCACGCTTTTCTTTTGTAAGAAAAGGTTCTAATACTTGTGTTTTCTTTGTAGGTTGTGCGTCGGGTCTTTTCAGAGACCTCTTACGATGATGCTATGACCGCAGCCCTCAACGCTTCTCATGAGGATGGGGAAAAGGCCGGCTTCCTGCTTGGTCTAGGGTTTGTTGAGAAAGGCGTCCCGCCTTCCAACTTCCCTTTGTTCGATGTGGATACCGAAGCCATTTATGACCAAGCATTGAACCAATACGCCGCCTTCCCGCATCCAGTGGTGGAGAAGGTGGACGAAGTAGCTGCTGCTGATGATGGGTTAGCTGTCCTCAAAGCGTTCCTCGAACCACCCCGTTCTTCTGACTGAGCGGGTCCAAGTGAAAGCGGCCCTGAAGCTTGATCCTGAAGATCCCTTCCCATTGCTAAGATAGACTTGTATAGTTTTATTCTTTTAGGCGGGTAGTTACCCGGCCATTCTTGTAATATATTCTTGAAATATTAATCTTTTTGCGTATAAGATTGTTATTTCCTTCTTTGGGTTCCTTGCTTTATAAACTTATGACTTGCATACTTAGTTTAAATTAGCAATTTTCCAAGTGTTTAGAATAAGAACCTTTGAACGTGGTTGATAATGGGTTAAAGTTTCGCTTCCTCCTTCGTGATTGTGCGGGTAGAACCGTCACTTGCACTTGGTAGGATGGCTAAACTTTAGCCTTCATCTGACCTGCGTGTAGGTTTTCCTTTTCGAAATTTCTTAAGGCATTAAGATAAGTTAACCTTTGAACGTGGTTGATAATAGGTGTGAAGTTTTGCTTCCTCTTTCGTGATTGTGCGGGTAGAACCGTCACTTGCACTTAGTAGGATGGCAAAACTTTAACCTTCATCTGACCTGCGTGTAGGTTTTCCTCATCTTTTGAGGATAAGTTAACCTTTGAACGTGGTTGATAATAGGTGTGAAGTTTTGCTTCCTCTTTCGTGATTGTGCGGGTAGAACCGTCACTTGCACTTAGTAGGATGGCAAAACTTTACCCTTATCTGACCTGCGTGTAGGTTTTCCTCATCTTTTGAGGATAAGTTAACCTTTGAACGTGGTTGATAATAGGTGTGAAGTTTTGCTTCCTCTTTCGTGATTGTGCGGGTAGAACCGTCACTTGCACTTAGTAGGATGGCAAAACTTTACCCTTATCTGACCTGCGTGTAGGTTTTCCTTATCCTTTTAAGAATTTTGTTTTTGATCATTCGACGCGCGGTTGTCGATAGGTTAGTGTTCAGTTTCCTTTCATGATTCATGCGGATAGACCGGCACTTTAATTTAATGGGAGAATTGAACTTTTCCTTCAACTGACCTGCGTGAAGGTTTGCCACGTTATTGGGTTCGTGCGGGTAGGACCGCCTTCCCACGCAACGACTTCACGTAATGTGAATGCCGTCACCAGTGTTGCATAGTTTAACCGTTCGACGCGCGGTTGCGTGAAGGTTTGTCACGTCTTTTGGGTTCGTGCGGGTAGGACCGCCTTCCCATGCAATGACCTCACGTAATTATGCGGTGAAAACCGGCATATTTGTGTTCAGAAAAGTATAAATGTAAAATCATCAGCTTCGATGTTCTTAAAAGAGAATCATTTCCATTAGAAGTGGCTCTTGGCCTTTTCTTTACAAATTGGAATTGATTTACATGCAAACTGTGTAAATGAGCTCCATTCCATGTTGGGATGGGAGCGCCATCGAGCTGATACGCACCTGGTTCGGGATCTCGTTCTTTACGCAGCATGTAGTCTCAATGTTGAAGCTGGAATTTTTATTCGTTTTCCCCAGCTGGGGTTCTACACGCATCCGCCTGCTCAGCCTTTATTGCGCCACGAGGTGCGCGAGCGTCCCATCTCTGACAAATGCTTCGACCATGTCTTTTACATCTATGCATTCTTCAGTGTTGTGGCCCTTTGTCTTGTGAAAGTCACAGTATTTGCTCCGATCAGCATCGTGACGATGTCGGATTATCGGAGGTTTTGGCCACGGGAGCTCTTCAGTGGCGAATATCTCAGTGACGCTTTTGGTGAGTGGCGTCCATCTGGAGTTTCGGTGCGGCTGTACATTATCCCTTCCGCCCACTCGATGTTGCAAGCCGGATGAGGTGTCAAAGTTTACCCTTGACTGCCAAATGCCTAGCTTTCGCTTTTTATTTAGTCTGGCGGTGAGGACGTTGTCTTCTCTCGTCTTCTGAGTGTAGAGGTTTGTGCTCTGTGGGAGATCTCTACCCAGTTGCTTCTCCGTTTCCGCATAGCGTTTTGCTGCTGTCATGATGCCATCCCATGTGGATGGCATGCCATCTTTACCCGTTAGGGTGCGGATGAGCTCTGGGTCATGTGCGCCCTGGATGAAGGCAGCGCGAACAAGATCTTCGCTGATATTGCCCAAACTTAGCTTCTTTGAGTTGAAGCGAGTGATGAAGTTTGGCAGAGATTCATCTTCCTCTCGTATGCATTTGAGGATTGTCCATTGCTCCTCGGTATACTTCCGTTGCTGGCTGAAGTGTTGGCTAAACTTCTGTTGGAAGTCTGCCCAGTCGTAGATGTGGTTGACCGGTAGACGATCAAACCAAGCTCTAGCAGCCCCCACCAGCGTCATTTGGAACATGTAACACCACGTGGGTTCCGTCCAATTGCTGACGGTTGCCCCCGCTATGAACCTGTTCAAATGATCGTCTGGATCAGATATACCGTCATATGTGCCTATGTTGGGCATTTGTTTGGCACTCTTTGGGGCGATTGCTTCAGCAATGTCCCTTGCAAATTTGGACGTTCCTGCATTTGCAACGTTTGGTCTGAACGTTTTAGAGAAGTCTCGTGGACTTCCACCTGTGCTTTTTGGTTTGAAGGCTTGTCCAAAATGCCTTTTCGGTTGGGATTCCGTTTCCTTACGCTTCCCTTTTGCCCTATGGCGAGGGTTCGCGTCGGAGTCGGATTCCTCCGAGTCATCCTCCCAGTACTCGAATTCGTCGGCCTGTTGCACGGAACGCAAGCGTTCGTCCAACTCAGCCTGGAATTCCTTTTGTCGTGCCTCCGCCCATGCCTTAACTTCATCGAGAGTCTGGCGGGGGAGTCTTCGTTTCTCAAACTGGGTATCGGTGGATCCCAGTAGGCGATCATTTACTGCACTTGCCCCAGCTTTGGTAAGTGGGGTAGTGTTCGTAAAATTTACTTCACTTGCCCCGGCTTCGGTAGCCGGGGTAGTGTTCGTAAAAACTGTGTTGCCGGTATTCCCCCTAGTAGCTGGGGTTGTGGTTACCGGAATTTCTCTAACCATCTTTGTAGAAGTTTGAAAAAACTGGAGAAAATTGTAGTTCTAGCTTTATGCACGGATGGCGCCAATGAAGAAACACTAACCGGACCCCGGACAGATTACTGGTAACCTGGGGGTTAGATAGATGTTTCCCACGAGGGGTTAGACCCTTGGAAGATGGTTCTTCTGATAACCTGCAAAACAGACACCGTGAGCTCGTCACTGAGAAGGGGGGGGGGTTCCTCCTTGTGACCACCCTCCGGCGTGAGAATCAGACTAGATTGCTCTTTAAATATAAAAGTATATTAAGAGATTGCTAGAGCAGATATCAGGTATAATATGATGATAATGTAGTAAGATATGATCATACAAGGTAAGATGAGATGGTCATACCATTTGTGGTATTTATAGCCGAAGGTAGGTTTCCAAAGAGGTATGGCCGGCTGCAACAGTGTTCCTGTTCCACCAACAGTAGCCTACGCACGTGCCCTGCTGGTAGTTGGTGGGTAGGTAGCGGCTGATAGTGACCAGGCCTGCTGTATACTATTCATGTTCCACCAACTGACGGCTACGCACGTGGTATGGCAGTAGTTGGTGAGTAGGCAGCGGCTAATAGTGATACAGTACAGGAGCATGCTGCTCGCCATACTGTATCAGTGAGCTGTCGTATCTCTGATCAGATCTTTCGCCAATACCTCGTCAGGTACAGTAAAAGATCTTTCAGTATACGGAATGGCTTATTTGGGCGGGAGTATTCCCCCTCCCGCCTCTGTGCGGGATTGCTCCCGGCTTGGCTCATTCCTTCAGGTGACACTGAATGATCGAGAGCTAAGTGCCTTGTGCGTGTAGCCATGCTGCGCGGGTGGCCTTCCCTAATGGCTTGTATCCGAGGCTGCGGGGACAGGCGGAGTCCTTCACCATTGGGAGGCATTTCCTGCGGGACCAGCTTGCGTACTGCGCGTAAGGACGTCACGTCTCTGAGCATGGTTGGTCCTGCGGATCCAGTTGGTCTCTGCGCAGACGTCCCTGTTTAAGGTGAGTCTTGCGGGTCCAACTGGGCTCTGCTGGGACCTACCTCTTCATGCACAAATAATCATACACGTGTTATTACACCAAATTACTAAAATGACTTGTTATCACTCGGTAAATTCCTAAAGTAAATGCATCAGGCATGCTTTGTTCACTGACGTAATACTGAAGACCCATTTGTTGGTGTATTTTATTTACTATTCAGTTTCATCATGTTAGATATCACTCTTAACAAGTTCGATCGGATAACAACTTATTAAACTTAATATTTAAAAACCAAAAAAAAAATAAAAAGAATAGCTAGCTGGTGGACTCAAACACTGAACATGCGTTGTTAAGTCTATATCAAGTCCTATATTAGCCTTTAATAAAATTTAAAATTGACCAAAAAAAGGTTATTGAAGTCTCAACCTAAAATAATAGTAGTTATATAAACTCCTTTCAGAATCCATTGAACACCAAAAATCAATTTTGTTATATTTATCTCTCGTTAAACATTGAAGATCTGGTTATAAAATTACTTACGTTAGCATTGTTGATTCACTTAACCTAGGCCAAGTAAAGTCATAATTGTCATCAGTTTGAATCATTAGGGGTTAGTGATGCCATCTTCTAATGATGAACAAGTTTCGTCATGACTATACATATATCTAAATCAGTGACGGCTCTAAGAATTCGCATGCCTCGGTCAAGCCGCAAAAAATACGCCTCTTAAATCTTAACGGAAATAAATAATGTAAACTAGTTTTTTTAAACGATGATTAATGTTATAGCAATACATAACAATTAGCAAATCGTTGTATTAAAATGAGTTTATGACACACCGAATATCAATAAACATAAAATTTCAGGTATTTTGAAAATGTATACACATAATATCTGAAATTTTTTAAAACTTTTTGTGCCAAAAAAATAAAAAAATACCCCGACTGAATGTCCGCATTGCCTACCTCCTCTAATCTCAATTGTCTCACGTTATACCTAGTGAAATTAAAATATTATTAAAACTTGGTGTAGGTCCCGAGACGGGTGGATCTAACAACAATCTTTGGATCAACCAAACTTAGTGCTAGCGAAAATCACACTAAGTCACCTAAGTGATCTCGGATCTTGAGAGTTTATTTTCGGGTTTAGAGAGAGAGAGTGAAAGAGAGAGAACTAGTGAGAGAGATTAAGTGTGTGAATGTTAGAAACTTTGGCAAAAGGTTCTTCTTTCTCATGGCATGCTTCCTATTTATAGAGGAGCATGCATGAGAAGTTATCTTATTTCCAAGTGCCTAATGGGCTTGTTTACATTTTTCCTTGGGCCTATTTCCCTTGGGCCTAAACATACAAATAGAACAATAAAGCCCAATACATACAAAAGTGAACAAACGGCCCAAATACATAAACGAACCAATACAAAAGACTAATAACATAAAAAGGGACCTAACAATCTCCCTCTAGTCTTTAGTATTGGAATCCGTCGGTGTCGTAGACCAGACATTCGTCCTCGGTCAGTGGTAGTTCAACAAGTCTTCTGACAAACTTGTTGAAGGCTTCAACTATCCGGTCTGTATTCTGACGACCTGGATCCTCGACGGTTCCCAGCGGTGAGTTGTAGAGCTTCTTCACATCCTCCATGTGTAGTCCCATTAGCTCATGCTCATCAAACACTCGTATCTCGTGCATGTCACGGCAGTGGATGACGGCCTCACATGTTGTGTTATCAAACTCCCAACCAATGAAGTCTCGGAGAGTGTTGGGAGTGAAGGGCTCGCCATGGTATATCTCGTGACAGTCTTTTAGCGCCCTATATCTCCACATGGTTTGTGGCTCTCCGGTGGCTGGGTCTATCTCTCGTGGGTTCTTGTACTTGCGACCCTTATTGACTTCAAAATCCTTGTAGCCCACTTCTGATTGCTGATGCAGATGAGTCTTGACCCAGCCTTCCAATGGATCATCATACTCACCACGGCCTAGAGCTTTTCGAAGATAGTTTATGTGGAGCTCTGGTAACGACTTCAGCTCGTGGTGGTTGAGATAGATTAGATCTCCGCTAACTCTTCTTATAGCCCAACAGCTGTTCTCCTTATCATACTTTGCGTAGACGATTAGCGAATCATCATGATAAGGGTAGTTGAGCAAGCGGGCACAAGCACGGCTTGACATAATATGGGTCTTCTCTTCTTCTTTGGTGTTTCGTGTGTCAAGCCTGTGGTTCGATCGGAGGCGGGATCTTGAACTGGTGCATCTGTCGTAGCTTGAGCTGGTGGCGTGTCAGGATTTGGTGAGTAGTTGATGTAGTTGTCACTGGTGTCTACTGCCTCCTCCATTCCTGCAATGAAGTCTGCCAAGCCCTTTCCATCTCCAATGAAATCATCCATCATCCCTGTAACATTACCTGCAAAAACATCTTCAGGAAACAACTCTGTATACATAATGGTCAATCTGTGAGTCGTGTTCTCTGACTTTGCTAGCAGAGTCGTGTGCAGCAGGGTCTTGAGGAGTTTCTTGAGTATGTGGAGGTGATTGAGTGTTAACTCCACCTCCACCTCCTGCTGCACCGGCTCCTTCGTCTCCACCATTTCCTCCATCGTCATCACCATCATTATCGTCTTCATCGAAACTGTCATGGACGTTGTTGTCCTCATCCTCGTCTTCATCATCTTCACCATCATCATCATCATCATCATCATCATCATCATCATCATCATCATCATCATCTTCACCACCAACTTGAGCCTGAGGGGGTACCTGTTGTCCAGGTTCCAGGATGGTACTAACCCCACTTACGGCTTGGCTAACCTGTTGTACAATACGACCAACAGTTGCCTCACCCTCTGATCCCACAACCTGAACTCCTCGCAAGGCCTCACTTGGTCCCGCGGTAGGTTGTGACCCCCCAGTCCCAGAAGTCTCACCAGACCTTCTCCAACTCTTGAACATAGCATCCAGCCTGTCTTCCAGCCCATGGAAGTAATTATCATGTATACCCATCAGATTAGAGGCGGCTTGATGCTTGCTCATGAACTCCTCGTTTAGCTTTGACTGACGTTCATTGATACGTTCTTGCTCAGCCAGTTTTGTTTGAAGGGCCTCAATCTCGCTTCGAAGTTTTGTGTTCTCAGCAACAAGTGTATCGAGATAGTCAGATGAAGCCAATTGACCTTCAAGAACAGATACCCTGGAGTTGGGTCGCCTCCTTCTCAACATCCCACTTGGTCATTGAGTCATCAATCTTCTTGAACAATCTTTCTTCAAGTATGGTGGCAGAGGGTAGGTTCCTTTCAAGTGTAGCCACTCTATCACCAAGCCTCGAGTGGTCTGCCCTCAGGTTAGCATTTTCAGAAGCTTCATGGTTCATCAGTAAATGCTGATTCTGGATTCTGGTGTGGAGTGTGTTGAGCATCAATCTTTGACTTTCAATAAGAGCATCGCTCAGCTCTTTCTGCTCCTCCAATACCTGTACCCTTTCCTTCAATTTCCCTTTCTCCTTTTCATCCTCAATCTCCTTTTTCTTCATATCTTTGATAAAGGTTAGGAGCACAATCTCATGTTCGGCCCTTTTAGCGTTCGATTCCTCCAGCGCGATAATCCTATCAAGGATAGGATCAGCGTAGACTGGAGGCGTCAAAGACTTCCCCTTGGTGATGGGTTTTGGTAAGAAGATAGTGGATGGAGGAGTAACGGACATGATGGGTGGTGAGGTAGCTTGTAGGGATAGGTTAATGGATTGGGTTGGTATAGGTGAGGTGGTGGTGGTGGGTGGTGTTGAGATGAGTGGTAATTGGGTTGGTATAGGTGAGGTGGTGGAAGTGGGTGGTTTTGAGAATATGGAGGTGTATGGTATAGGTTCTAAGTTTAAGGGTGTTGGTTGTTTTGGTGGTGGTGAGGTAATGACGGTTTGGCTCCATAGGCTTGTGGTTTGGATTAGTGAGCTGAAGATGGAATATGTGAATATTGAGGTAGGTATTGTTTCAGATGTGGGTTATGTGGGTGGTGTTGTGGTTTGAATTGGTTGTTCGGGAGGTGTAGTTGGTTGTGGTTGAGATTGTGGTGGGGATTCAGGTATTTGTGGTAGGAAGGTTGATATGAGTTGGTCTTTTGGTGAGGGTTCGGGTGAGGAGTCGAGAGAATCATGGAGCATGGTTTTGGTCTGTTTGGCTTTGGTTTTCTTTCTGGATTTGGGTTTCCTATAGGCGGGAATTTGAATCTTGGCCACGTCTAGGTCTTTAAGTACTTTGGCTAAGGTTTCTTGTGTAACTACAGGTGGGTAAGAGGGTTTACCTTTAGAAGGAAGCTTGACAACGAGCTTGAAGGACTTCTGGGAGTCTCCAAGCTTCCTCAAACGCTTCAAGGGCTGTACGTCTTCTTCTTCTTCTTCTTCTTCTTCTTCTTCTTCTTCTTCGCCTTTGCCAGAAGAACCACCAACGGAAGGCGTGTCAGTGGCCTTCCGCTTGAGATCATGCTTGGCCTTCGTCCTGTCTTCAGCTGGCTCATCAGACGAGTCAGCTTGTTCAGCCTCAACCTCTGGCTCAGAAATCTCTCCACTTTCAACAAAAGCCTCATCCTCAGCAGGCTCTGTTTCCTCAAACAAACTGAACTTAGGACCTGGTCTTGGTCCTTGGTACTGATGTCCCTTCCCATTTGTGCTCAAAAATACCCTAAAGATCGACAACTTGATCTCATTAACATGATATGGCTCAGGAAGTGACTTCTTGTCTTTGGCCTTCTTGTGAGGTGGTCTGGGTACCTCAGGCATTATATCGTCTAGAAGCATCTGTACAAATCTCGGGTACATAAGCCATGAAGGGGTATTCTTCACATTTGCCATCATGCACAAAAATATCATCCTAGAGTAGTTGAACTTCTCTTGAGTTGTCAACGCAAACATAATGCGTACCCAGTCAACTCTCATACTATCGAATCCTCCACGAATATCAGCAAAGCAATGAGTCACGATATGAAAGAGAATTCTCCAATAAGGCGGGAGATGTTCTTCTCTAGGCTCTTCCACTCAGCATCATATCCCATCTGAGTCACAAAATCATTCAACGTGGCTCGGTCTCCCTTCTCATACTTGTAATCTGGCTCATCTGTGATCTTTAATACCCGTCTTATATCTCCTTCAGTTATCGTCAATTCCTTCCCAACCACCTTAGTAGTAAACGAGAGAGCATCCTCAGCAACCTTTGCAAAAGCCCAGATATCCAATACCCATTTGGAATAAATTGCTGGGTTGGTAGTGATAGCATGCACAAGGGGTGACTGTTTTAGCCCCTTGACCATAGACGTGAATACTTTGTCAGCTTTCCCTTTTGGAAGCCCGAGAGCACAAAATTGATTATGACCCTAAAATCATTCATTTAGATCGTGAGAATCATCATTAAACAAAGTTAAACAAGATAAGTTATATACCTATGTCTTAAGTATCTACAAGTTGGTTAACTTAATTAATTACAAGTTGTTAATTAATCTTACACATTTTAGTTTTAATAAGTTGAAAAGTTAATTTTTTTGTCTATTTAGAAGTTAATGAGTTCATTATATACAGTCTTTGAATGTCCAAAACAGTCCAAGGGTAAGACAGTCAATCAGTCCCAAATCAGTCCAGTAGGTACAAACAGTCCTCAGTTCATCAATCTGGAAAAATTTTCTAAGTGTAATAATTTCGCATGAATCTTATTTCGCTTCGCATGGGACGCGAAGCGAAACATAAAGGCATCTCGCTTCGCATGTTCTGGCGAAGCGAAACAAGGATGCATTTCGCTTCGCATGACCAAGCGAAGCAAAACCCCTTTCCATGTGAAAAAAGTTCCTTAGCCCTATTTTTGATTCCTTTTCCTTTCAACATGGCCGTCATGACCCGAATCGAAGATCTGGAGGGTTTGAGAGAGAAACCCTTTGGTTTACTTGGTCAATCGGACCTTTGAACACATAAACTAACCCTAGATCTACAAACTGTACAATAAACTCTAAAACTAACAATTAATGATGATAAACATAGATCTAGATGCCTGATAACAGTTTATGAACATGAAAACAACACATATTATGAAGATCTATCTCCAGATCTAGCCAACGGTTCATTGTAACCGCCACCTCAATCTGCGTGAACCCAGAAACAAAGAGATAAAGAAGATTCATGGTGTGCATGATGTTATACCGACGGTGTGGGTTCTGGATTCATCATCAAAGATGATAAAGAGGGCCGAATCTTGAAGATTTGGGTGAATAGTTAGGGTTTTGAGAGAAAAATAAAGAAAGAGAAAGGAGAGAGTAAATGAAATGTTGTTGGTGAATAGTGAAAGAGATTTTAGGTTGCCCTTATATATAGGGTCAGCCTATCTCTCGATAAGGTCAAAACATCGCGAGTATTCATCGAAAATTACACTCTCGGTCCTCGGTCTTTAAAAACATTTGTATATTCAAACCCGAAAAATATTTACCCGCCGAATCCAAGCACTTTTTTTTATTTTTCTTAACTTTATTTTGTCGGTCCGTATCAGTTAATGTTTGCACGGATGATCTCTTTAGCAAAAAAAAATAAAATAAAGTAAAATTTGTTTAAAATTATAAATAAAAATAAAATAAAAATAAAAATAAAATCTAAAATATTATATAAAGATAAGTACTATTTTAGAAAATAAAAACAAAACAAAAATAAGATAGAATAAAATTTAAAATAAATATAAATTTAAAGTTAATAATTGAATTAATTTACATGATATCGTTAAAAACGATCACAACGTGGAATCATATTGATTTGCAAAGCCCTAGATCGTGCTTCCATTTTGATATTATTATGACACAAGTTCATCATCGATTATAGATTTTGTACATCTATTTAACTTGACAAGTGTTTTGATGTTAACGTGATACATTTAAGATTCAATTAGGCACGGTACTTATGTGGTCCCCACTTAATCAGACATGTTACTGATTCCATCATATCTCGGGCCTACTTTGTGTTAACATATCACCTCAACTTGACTTAAACCTTTCTTATTTGATCACAGTACTCTTATTAACATACTTGACACTTTGTACTTTGTACATTCGACATTTTGTGCTTTGCACACTTAACTCGATCTAGAAAGGTTAAAATAAAGCAGAAGATTCAGGGCCTTAACAATCAGATCTTGTATGACTACAAACAGAGAAAGTCCAAGGCTTGAATCAAAATATATGAAGAAATAAAGCAGAATTTAAAATCCTAAATGACGTTCATTTTGTTTTTCTTTTTCTTTTCTTGACTATTTTGTTTTTCTTTTTCTTGCTTTTCTATGAAGCTTTTCTTGACTCAAATAAAAATTAAAAATTGACACATATTTTCATAAGACAACTGTGATCAGTTAAAGAGAGGCTTGGGTATGACATGTGTAATTACATTTCATCCTTCATTGATATGACTTTAACGGAATCATGCAACCGCTTCTTAAACGTATAGCCACTAGCAATGGCAATAGTTTAAGTTTATATCACCCAACACTTACTTGTTTGTCAAGCCTACCTACACATCGATGAATGACCTTGTAGCCTTTTGATATAATCTTTTAACATGCTAGAATCATTACATACCAATGTACCATCACTTTCCACATGATCAGATCAATTCTTAATTGAAAATTTAAAATTTCTGACTCCCTCTACGAAGGAGCTCCCTCTAAATGGGATAAGTATTTTAGAGTTTTCTTAAAATTTTCTTAAATAGGAGTAAAGATGAAAATATTATATATAAAAATAAAATCTTTTTGTTAAGTCAAGTGACTTGATTTTGGTTTTTCTTGAAGTAAATTGAAAATTTTTATTTTTTTTTGTGAGTTAAAGTTAACTCATTTTTTCCCTCTATAATTGTGACATATTTGAAAAATATTTATAATTAAAAGATAAAATTTACTCAAAAGAAATCATGCCCAATAACTCAACGAGAAACAAAAATCGGGCACGACTAAAAGCTTTGGTAAAGAGATCTGCAAAGTTATAATCAATATGGACTCTTTTTATATTGACAAGCTTACGATCAAAATAATCACGAATAAAATGTATTCGGATATCAATGTGCTTTGTCTTTGAGTGCTGGACCGTGTTTTAACGATAGCAACGACAGCCTCATTATCACATTTGATCGTTGTATCATAGAAATTCAAACCGTAATCCAGCAGCTGATGCTGGATCCGTATCACTTGAGAGTAGCAGTTGGATGCAGCAATGTACTCGGCTTTTTCTGTGGAGGTGGATACAGTAACTTGCTTCTTGCACTGCCAAGAAATCAACCGATCTCCCAGGAATTGACATCTACCCGATGTTGATTTTCTGTCCAAGTTGCATCCTCTATAATCACTGTCGGTGTAAGCTTGAAGTTCGAAGGATGGCTCTTTTGGATACCAAAGTCCCAAACGTGATCTTCCCTTCAAGTATCTGATAATACGCTTGACAGCCGTCATGTGGGATTCTCTCGGGTCTGACTGGTATCTGGCACACTGACAAACAGAGAACATGATGTCCGGTCTGCTTGCCGTGAGATACATCAGGGAACCAATCATTGACCTATATAGGTGTTGATCGACAGGTTTTCCGATGGATCAGAAGCGAGAACAGGCCGCGTGGCGATTGGTGTTATGAAAGCTGTTGAGTCCTTGAATCCAAATTTCTGAACAATTTCATGAACGTACTTTTCTTGGTGAATCAAAGTCCCGTCCTTCTTTTGTTCAACTTGTAAGCCCAGGAAGAAAGTCATCTCCCCTAAGGAACTCATCTAAAATCGCTGTTGCATAACCTTCGAAAACTCCTTGCACAGATCCTCATTCGTGGACCCGAAGATAATGTCATCAACATACACTTGAACGAGAATCAAATCACCCTTAACCTTCTTGACAAAGAGAGTTTGATCGACAATACCTCTCTTGTATCCGTTCTTCACTAAATGATCAGCCAGTGTGGCATTCCATGCTCAAGATGCTTGGTGAAGACCATAAAGTGCTTTGTCAAGATGGTAAACGTGATCAGGATGACTTGGATCATCAAAACCTGGAGGTTGACTGACGTAGATCTCTTCTTTTACCTTCCCGTACAAGAAAGCAATCTTCACATCCATTTGATACACTTTGAAGTTCATGTACGAGGCGTATGCCAGAAAGATACGAATTGCTTCTAATCTGGCTACCGGTGCATAGACTTCATCGTAATCAAGTCCTTCACGTTGCCAAAAGCCTTGCACAACAAGCCGGGCTTTATTTCTAATGATTACCCCTTGTCATCTTTCTTATTTCGGCACACCCATTTCGTTCCGATCGGCTTCTTATGTTCTGACTTCTTCACTAGCCTCCAAACATTCAACTTCGTGAACTGTAACAGCTCTTCTTGCATTGCTTCAACCCAGGAGTTTTCTTTCAACGCAACTTTGTAGTCCTTGGGCTCCACCTGTGAAATAAAACAAGCAAAAAGACATCTGTTAATAGTAACGGAGGTGCTGCGTGTTTGAATGCCAGCGGACGGATCTCCAATTATGTTCTCAGTCGGATGTCGACGGTGAATTGGCAACTATGGAATTTGGTCGACATGCTCGACTAGTGTTGCCTCCAGCTCTATTGATAAGCTCTCTATGGGATGAAAAACTGCAGTCACATTGACAGGAGCATTTGGTTGAAGATCACTTGCAACTTCATCTTGATCAACCAAATGTACTTGAGCAATGGGACCTTCCCATAGGTTGTCATAGAAAGGCACCACTATGGCTGGAACTGACGTTGAGTCGGTGCTTCCAGAAGCTCCATTATGAACAGGTTCATTTTGCACGTTTGCTTGATCAGTCTCCTCAGCATTACCATGATTTTCTTCTTCAGAGGGAGGTGTAGGAACATATTCAACTTCACTCGGTTCTGCTGGAGGATCCTCTGCTTGATCAGTCTGGACATTTTCAACATGATCTTCCACATTGTCAGCAGACACGTACAAATCCGTATCTGAATCAGTGGTGTCTTCAACAACGGTATCTTTGTAGAGTCTGCAGAAGGCTGCACTTCAATTACCGGGGCTGGTTGGTTAGCCACGGGTGGAACATTAAGTACAGGTGCAGGTGCAGCAACTTGAACATCTTCCAGACCTCTCAAAACAACACGCATTAGTATTGACTAATCGTCTTCAGAATAAGCTTGCGTTGTCACAACAGCAGGAACAGGAGAAACAGCCGGTGCTGTATACATTCCTCGAAACTGCTTGAGCAGTCATTCATAGTCAAACATCCAATTTGGACCAGTGTGTGCATCGGTAGGGTTCAATTCTTGCCAGTCTATGTTGTACGATTCCAAGATCACTTATGTTTTCTTGTTGTAGACACGATAAGCACTTTTGTCAGCAAAATAACCAACAAAATAGCACTCATCCGCTTTTTCAGCAAACTTGGAAGTTGTAGCGACGTTTGTTTGGAGCACGATGCAAAGACATCCAAACGTCCTGAAGAAATTTACCCTTGGCTTGTTTCCATAAAAGACTTCATAAGGTGTTTTATTCAGTCTTTTATTTTCCAACACACGGTTCTGGGTAAAGCAGGCAGTATTGATAGCTTCACCCCAGAAAAACAAAGGAAGTTTGGAGTAAGACAACATGGTTCTAGCAGCTTCAACCAATGTATGGTTTCGTCTTTCAGCTACCCCATTTTGTTCGGGAGTGTAAGGTGCGCTGAACTGACGAACGATTCCCTTGTTGTGACTGAAGTCATTGATGGTTTTGTTGCAGAATTCTGTTCCGTTATCACTTCTTACGCACTTGACTCTTTTGTCTGTTTGGTTCTCAACCAGTATGATGAACCTGAGCAGAAACTGAGCCGTCTCATCCTTGTGTCCTAACAGAAAAGTCCAACTGAAACACGAAAAATCATCAGTAATAGCCAGACAATAGGCTTTTAGACCTATTGCCATTGGTTGAATGGGACCGAAGAGGTCCATATGTAACAATTGAAGAGTGGAGCTTATGGAATTGACAGTCTTGGGTCTGTGAGGGAGTTTGTGCTGTTTGCATTTTGAGCAAGATAAACAATTTTCAGCACAATGAAAAGATTTTACGGGCAAACCTCTCACATGGTCACCTTTAACTAACTTATTTAAGTTTTTAAAGTTAACGTGACCCAAATGTCGATGCCATAAGGATGAATCGTTCTCCGAGGCCTTGGACATAAAACAAAAAGTAGTACGCATGGAATAATTACTTCTCATGTCCAGAATGTAAGCATCATTGTGCCTCGGAGTACGCAACATAATCCATTCTTCAGGAACTTTAAAACCAGGTTTAAGGATAAGACACTCATTTTCTGTGAAAAGGGTAGAGTAATGCTTATCGCAGATTTGTGACACGCTGGGAAGGTTGTGATTGAGCTGTTCGACCAGATTGACTTCATCAAAGGTCAATGTTCCATTGGAGACCTTGCCTTGTTTTGTAATCTCTCCTCCTACATCACCGGAAAAAGAGACATGCCCACCGTCGAATGGTTTGATGTCAAACAGCAAGGACTCATCTCCTGTCATTAGGGCTGTAAACGAACAGAACAAACACGAACAAGGCCTTGTTCATGTTCGTTCGTTAAGAAAATAATGTGTTCACGAACACTTAACGAACGAGATTTTATGTTCGTGTTCGTTCATTAAGGAAATTAATGTGTTCACGAACGGTTCACGAACACAAACGAACGCAAATAAAATCGGCAGAGCCTAGAGATTGAGACTGATGTATTCATCAATGTGAATAATGAAAGCCAATAAACGAATCGAATGAACACGATCAAGTTCGTTCATTTAACTTTAGAAGAACACGGACACTTAATCGAACAAATATTTATGTTCATGTTCGTTTATTTAAAGATGGACACTTGTGTTCGTTTGTTTAAAATCTAAACGAACATAACTGAACAATGATAAACGAGCATGTATGAACAAATGTAAATGAACACAAATATAAACGAACTTAAATTAAAACACTTAAATGAACACAAATTAACAAATATAAAACCTTTAAGCCGATAACCTATCCAAATAATATTTAATTATTTTCTATTAATACATAAACGAACATATATAAATAGACATAAACGAACATAAACGAACGTTCTTGAACATAAATGAACGAACAGAACATGTGTTCATGTTCGTTCGTTTAATTAAACGAACACAAAATTTTTGTTCATGTTTGTTCGTTTATTAAATAAACGAACATAAGCGAACTTCCTGCCGAACGGTTCACGAAAGTTCACCGAACGTTCGGTTCATTTACAGGCCTACCAGTCATATGTCGGGTGCAGCTACTATCCAAGTACCAAATACTATTGACAGGCCTTCTAGGCTGACCCTACACACATGAGCAGCAAGTTAGTGGAGGGTTTCCCGAGACGTACTTGTCTTGGGAAAATTAAACAGAAAATCACCCAGTTTAATTTTATGATTCCTAAAAATATAATCTTTTGGAGAATCGGAATCAGAAGAGCAATCCCTCGAGGAACTTGAATTATGATTTCCTCGGTTATGAAACGGTTTTCTGGATTGCCTTCTCTTGGGTTGGGACTTAACAACAAAGTCCTCGGTATGTTTCTTGTTGAAAACATTTGAAGGGCCCTTCGGCTTTTCAGCTTCTGAACCCTTTGCTAACCTTTATCTTTCCCTCTGAGTTAGCCAAAATGGTTTCTTTATTTTCTTCTCACTTTTGGGTTTGAAATCTGTCTCACTGCTGGGAATAGAGTTTGGTTAGACATTTTCTTAGGTTTTGGATCAACCTTAGAAAATGTCTGACCAAACTTAGTATTTAAATGTTTTTGTTGTTTATGCCAGTTCTTGAAATGTCTCGCAAGATGAGAATGATTTCCATAAACGAAGCAACACTTCCGTTGGTTGCATTTATAGACATCATGATCATTGAGATGCGTGGGATAGGGTGATGTGGTCTGGTTAACATGTTGGTAACCCTGATCTGACTGATAATTGTAAACATCTGAATGATGAGTTGCAAAATAATTTGATTTCCTAGGTTTCGGTTGAGAGTAATAATAGGCACTATCAAATTGATCATAAAATTGAGAACTATTTTTACAATTTGTATTTTAAGAAAATGAAGTTTTCTTAGGTGGCACATATTTACAGGAAGTGCTTGGTTTTTCATTTTCAAAATTTGATTCTTGTTTTCTTAAATTCTCAATATCATGATCAATTGATGAGCAACTAGGACTAATCTGTTCATCAACCTTAGCTTCAATGGTTTCGTCAAAAAATGTTTCACACTCTGAATCAGATGAAGAACATTCAGTTTCATTACAAACATCTTTACAACTGTCATCACTTGAACTTTCACAAAATACAAGTTTTGATCCTGACATTAAGCTTCCCAACATAGATTCACAAACTTTATTACAAAAAGGATTGTTAATTGACTTTGTTAGACCCACACAAGTATCAAAACGGGGTTCTAACTCTCCATTTTGCTTACAGCCCTGGTTAACCTTCCCACAATCACCATTGATTATATCACCTGCTCCACAAGACACATTGACGTTAGACTTATCAAATGATTGAATTGGAGCAGCAGTTTTTGATGTTGCATGAACAAATTTCACTGGTTTTGGTATTCTACCAATCCCATATGCCATTTCTTCCTCGGGAGAAGTATTATAGCTAAAGTGGGGCAGACAGGTGTAGTTGTCATTCAAAGGTGGAGGTACATTAGTATAATTATACCCCAGCCCTGCTTTAACTTTAGTACTTCTCTGGGCTCCAATAAGATCATCTAATTGCTCAGATGATGTTTCAAATCTTTCGACTATCTTTTCTTTTTCCTTTTTATCAGAAGCATCAAGTTTCAAATTCTCAACTTCTTCTTTTAATTCAGAAACTATGTTTTTATAATAAATTACTTCTTGATCATTTTGAAAAATTTTAACTCTAAGATTTGCCACATCATCATGATGAGTTTTAATATTTTCAACATAAATCTTGTCAGCTTTTACATACTCGGCATTTAATTCACGAAGTTTTGCATTTTCTAAACTTCGTTCTGATGATATCTATAGTATGTATTAATGCAAGCTTCAGAACAGAGATTGTGATTTACCTCATCGAGTGGTGATGCATCAGAACTTGCAGCTGAAGACGAAGACGCTTCGTTGTTGGAAGTGAAAGCCATTTCTGCCATGTTGAGTGGATTATTCAGCTCCTGAAATTGATTATCCCAATCCACCGTCTGGACCTCTGTTTGAGAGACAAGGGCACTTGAGTTTGATCCTTGATTTCCCTTGTGTGGATGACCTCCAATTCTTGGAGTTGAGCTGCTTGGCTTGTGCACTTCATGCTTCTTCCCGGTTGCCTTGCTGTTTTCTTCATCGGTCACCTCAGTCACACGGATATCGTTTGCTGGTTTGGAAGGGTTTGTACATTCCCTTGCAAAGTGACCCATTTCACCACAGTTGTAGCACCGAAGCTTGTCCTTAACCAAACCAATTCTCTTCCGATCAGAATCCTTGAAGTTGTCTTTCCCATATGTCTTCATGAATTGGTGGCTCTGTGCACGGCCATAGCCATCTGGTACTTGATGTCCATCTTCTCGAGATCCTTTTGATTAATGTCTTTTAAATCTCCAGTTTCAAATTGAGTCGGCAACAACTTTCCTTGCATCAATTCTTCATGACTTGAAAGAAATGCATGAACCAGAATTATATTTGTATTGTTCAGCATTGGAAGGGCTTTACAGTAGCTTGAACTTTTGCTTGGCTGATTCTTTGATGAAGATGAAATTCCTTGGGCCTTCAAAGCTTGTTCAACCGCACTATCAACTGCTTTCTGAAACGAGCTAGAATCAGATGACCCGGATTGACTTCCCGTTGAGATAAATGATGTAGTCTGTGATGGCACACTTGAGGAGTATTTTGGAGTGGTCACAGGGTACACATTCTGCTGGGTTTTGCTTATAAAAGCAGTTGGAATTGTTGATGCAGTACTCATCCTAGCTTGATTAAGAGAACTCAGATGATTGTTTATTCTCATTTGCTCATCCATTTCAAATGACTTGATCGTTGAAATTAAATCAGTGTTTGTCATAGCATTCAAATTGGTAGTTCTCTTGATCGTGATTGTGTTAGTACTCCAACTATACGGCAAAGAATTCATCAACTTGTGGTTGACTTCAGAGTTTGTGATGTTGACACTGGAAGCTCTCATTCTAACCATCATCTTTTCAAACCTCTTTACCAAGTCCATCACAGCTTCACCTTGACGATGGTTGAACATATTGAACTCTTCTTTCAACAATGCCTTCTTGTTTTCCCTAATTTCAGCATTTCCCTCAACTTTCTCTACAAGTGCTTCCCACAGACCTTTTGCACTTTTGTGTTCTCGTAGGGTCTCAATGATTTCATTGGAAAGACAAACGGTTAAAGTGAGATATGCCTTCTTATCTTGCTCAATTAATGTTCTGTCATTTTGATCATAGTTTTCAATGGGTTTTGCTCGTTCCCCATTTGCAGTGACTATCATGGGAATATGTGGACCTACTTCAAAGCATCTCATCAACTCAGAGTCATTCAACAAGATAAAGTTCATAAACCTCCATTTGAAATCAGCAAAGTTATCATCTAGGGTCATATACTTTGGAGGCTTTGTAGGTGTTCCCACTTGGTTCTCTAACAACAAATATCCTTTCAACAACTCAGAATTAGTACTTACCATGGTTACAAAGGTCTCAAACACCAACAATCTTCAAAAGCAGTTCAAATTTTAACACAGAAAAGAATTTCGCGCGAAACTGGTTCAAGCGAAGCGAAATAGTTTTTCCAAGCGAGGCGAAACAGATTCTGATGAACAGTGAAACGAAGCGAAACTGTGCTATGCGAAGCGAAATTATGCTATGCGAAGCGAAACTGTTTCAAGCGAAGCGAAACACAATTTCAAGTGAAGCGAAAAAGTCTTGTGCGATGCGAAAACCCTATGCGAAGCGAAATTGTTGCTTATGCGAAAAAGTTCTGTTTTTCTAGAAACAATCTTTCTAGGGATCTGCCCACCTAATTTGTTAGATCTAGTCTAAAGTTGGTACACTGACTTTCATGCCATGCGATGCGAAATTCTTAACTTATCATTTTTAACAATTTTTAAGCTCGTAACCTTGATTTTAACACTTTTAAACCCAATTCTTTTAGATCTGGAACAAATGTACTAGTAGTTTTCACCAAGAACACTTTCTAAGACATGTTTATCAACTTTTGAAGCCGAATGTTTTTCTAGTTTTTGTAGTTTTTCTTGTTTTTGTGGTTTTTCTTTGCAAAAAGCCTTCTTTTCTTTTTCCAAGATCAAAACCCAAGGTTGTGATCCAAAAACCCTCAACTAGTGAGCCGAAGCTCTATACCAATTGTAGGTCCCGAGACGGGTGGATCTAACAACAATCTTTGGATCAACCAAACTTAGTGCTAGCGGAAATCACACTAAGTCACCTAGGTGGTCTCGGATCTTGAGAGTTTATTTTCAGGTTTAGAGAGAGAGAGAGTGAAAGAGAGAGAACTAGTGAGACAGAGTGTGTGAATGTTAGAAAGTTTGGCAAAAAGTTATTCTTTCACATGACATGCTCCCTATTTATAAAGGAACATGCATAAGAGGTTATCTTATTTCCAAGTGTCCAATGGACTTGTTTACATTTTCCCTTGGGCATAAACATACAAATAGAACAATAAAGCCTAACACATATAAAAGTGACCAAACGGGCCAAATACATAAACGAACCAATACAAAATACTAATAACACAAAAAGGGACCTAACACTTGGTCTTTGTAAATATCACGAATATACTATGTTAGAAATATTAAAATACAATTTCCAAAAGTTTCAAGTGATGGCTTTTATCGTTGAGTTAAGAGACAAAAATCACCTTGAATCAACTCATTTACGGGTCAAGAATAATCACATCTATCAGAAACAACACAAATTCCTGTTGCATCAAAACTAGGTTTAAAATTTCAAAATCAAAATCACATACGCTCTACATATTATTTATTCTACAAACGAAAAATGATGATGTAACCATTTTCATGCTCAAGATACACATAAAATACAAGGTGTAGTTAATTTTATTTTTCTCTTTTCATGAAGAGGTTGTGTTTTTGACGTCCTCACTACAACCATTTATGACGTCATAATTTCCGATACGATAAACATCATTTTAATGGAGTTCTTTTCAAAGGATAACACAAGTTCCACGTGTCCTTTTCCACCCACTCCTTGGAGGCCTCGATCTTGATTGGGTGCCTCCTTCCTTTCTTCTCCTTCTGTATTTGTGAACAAGTTGTGTGTAATTAGCCAAATATTTGCTATTATTTTGTTAATTACTTGTTTAATTCCTCCATAACACACATACATAAACCTACTGATTTTTTAACGAAAGTTTTAGGACTCAAAATGACCTCAACAATGCCTAACACTCAAGGTGTTACATTTTTAACACCATAAAAAGGCATTTAAAGGTGTTACGGATAAAAAAAGACGGTCCCTGGCAAAATATGCCAGCCTTTCAAGAAAAGAAAAGTTTGTCCGCCTTGGACCGACACTTATGCCGTCTCTTATGGGAGGCTTGAAATGTGAGTCGTGAGTTTGCCATGTAAGTGAAACATTGAACATTTAGGGCTTTCACATTTAAGACCAAGTTGTATAAGCTGAAGATAAATGATTGGCTTATATATTTATAATTTAGAAAATTTTTTTAAAAAATAAACCACCATCGCCTCATGCAGGCTAAACCACGTGCGCCCGCACCCTTCCCATGCTCTTTGTGTATAGTGTTGGCTTCCTTTGTTGCCACCATGGCGGAAATTTGGTGAGTACACTTATCGTTGCAGATCCGGTGAGCAATCATAAACCAAAACGGCAAAACATATGACCTTATTAATTAGAAAAGGGAACGGAAAATACTATTATCAAGAGAGAAAATCCAAGAAAAAATATTGAAAAAGAAAAATGAGAAGAAAACGTTGTGACCAAGTTTAACGGTACAATTGAGACTTAATACTTGAATAGAGCGAAAATAAACAATATTATTGATTTTCGTACAACTTACGTAGAGAGAATGAGATATAAAGAATATATTTTAATAATTCTCGTACAACCTTCGTAGAGAGAATGAAGTATAAAGATCATATTAGCATTTAAAAAGATAGGTAAATATGAAAAATTTTAAATATACAATTTAGGTGTGCTCACCTGTTTTGACTGTTTTGATGGAATTTTATAGGCCGAACCAGTAAGTACAGCTCTTGAAACTGAACTAGTTGTCTTCTCTCTTAACCCGTAAATGTAAACTAAACTGTTTTATTCTTATCTCAGCCAAAGCAGCCAGCTTAGCATAGTTTTAACGGTTTTTGAACGAATTTGTCCATTTATATTGATGTTTTTTTAGTATCGTGTTTTAACTTCTCCTTCAGAAAAAGGCGGAATATCTCGTCTTTTCAAGAGAAGACATGACCGATTCTAGGGGACCATCAAGTTTGGAACTGATTCAAGCTGTCAACACCGAGGCGTCGACCAAATGTACTCAGTTTTGTAAAGCAATAAAGAATAATGAAGTCACCGGCGTGTTCTTCGAATCCTTTGAAGGTTGAATAGTATTCCCATGGAAATTAAAGAAAACAACACTTAATAAGAAAAATGAGAAGATTAAAAGAAGAAACAACAAAAAAAAAAAAAAATCAAGAAACTATACAACTTAGATATAGTCTATGGTTCACAAAATTGGGCCAAGTTTAACAAAGAGAACTTGAATAGCCACTATATGGCACCAAATTATAATCATATCCTTCCATTTTCATTAACAAGTAAAGTGCAAGAAACACTGCATCTTTGAATAAGACATTAAGCTGGCATAAAACATAACAAGTACGCAAAAAACATGAACCGCAAACAAGCTAATTAAGAGAAGATCATCATATATGTTCTAGGTTTTAACAAAAACAGCAAGCAAGAAGAAATTACTGTGTCTAAAGAGCAAACAGACAATAACCGATACACATAACTGCAAATAAGATAAGCAGGATAATATGAAAACGATCCAAAGAAACATTCAAGATATGAAATGAATCCTACCCAGAATCAAAATCAACAATCTTTTTAACATATCAAAATACTTTTTATAAATGTTTTAGTTTGGAATAGGAGATCCTCACTTGGCCATCATGATCTTAACAAACTCCTCATAGTTGATCTGCCCATCACCGTCCACATCAGCCTCACGGATCATCTCATCAACTTCCTCATCAGTGAGCTTCTCACCAAGATTTGTCATAACATGACGAAGCTCGGCTGCTGAAATGAACCCGTTTTGGTCCTTGTCAAACACACGGAAAGCCTCCTTGAGCTCCTCCTCGGAGTCCGTGTCCTTCATTTTCCTGGCCATCAGATTAAGAAACTCAGGGAAATCAATGGTACCATTTCCATCAGCATCAACCTCATTGATCATGTCCTGGAGTTCAGCCTCGGTTGGGTTTTGACCAAGAGATCTCATCACTGTTCCAAGCTCCTTGGTGGTAATGCAACCTGCAGCACCATACATAAGATTCTAACTGTAAACAAGAAAAACTTGGATAGCAGAATCAACTTCATTTTAATTAATTAAACCCAACAATTTTGCCCATGTTTACGGTGTTGTGAAACCCACTAGCCACTAGTCAAGCGGTGGGGTACCGACTAGCGATCAATAGGGATTAATCGGATTGGAGTTTTTATATTTAGGTTTAACCCGTTAACCCGGGTTTTAAGCAGCAAAGTATGAGCAAACAAGGGTTAGATGGGTGCGTGTTGCACACACACGCACATCTAACCCTTGTTTGATCACATTTTGCTGCTTAAAACTTGAACGGGTCGATATTGATACTTAAAGCTCAGGTCAACGGGCACGCGCACACGTCTAACCCTTGTTTGATCATATTTTGTTGCTTAAAACTTGAACGGGTGGATGTTGATAACTCAGTTTGACAGGTTAAAACTGACGGACCGATTAGGACCGATTTTGATCAGCGATTAATCCGGATTTTTACAACACTGCATCTTTATAAATCAAACACATCTGGCATCAAGCTGAAAGTCCAGCACGCAAGAGTCATCACGACATAGGCATTTCGTCAAACACCTTAAAGGCAGAACCACACAAACAAAATTTGAAACACAACCAAAACCAATTCTGAGTCAGAAACAGCATAAAACAACTTAGCAAGCACGGATCAAGCTCGATCTATGACTGGGTGCACACCAAAACGATGATCCCCAGATTACAACATCTAGTCAACAGAGTAGAAAACAAGACAAAACAAATTGACTAAGACAAACAGTTTAGAGTCAACAACCAGTTGCGTAAATGAAAACCCAGATCTCAAAACATCAGATTATCACATCTAAAGTATCAAAACACGATCCGATTGCATTTACGCAAAAGTCAGATTCAAGAAATTGATTGATACAAAAAACAAGAGGTAAAAAGAGAACGAACCATCTCCGTCCTTGTCGAACAAGCTGAAGGCTTCTTTGAACTCGGAGATCTGATCGTCTGTGAGCTGATCGGCCATTGTTTGTATTGTAATTGTAAGAAGCAAAAAGTGTGTTTGGGGGTGGAGACTATATAAATAAATATGTAGAAAGAATATTTTGGTCTTTTGACAGCATATGATTCTTTCTTTCTTATTGGACAGGACAGATTACGATCTTGCCCCTGCTTTATTTTGCTTTTACCGAAAGTGATCTCCATGATTGAGAATCAGATGCTATTCTTTATTTTGCACACTGAGATCTTTTGTCTCGAACCACCAATGGCAAAAAAAAAGTGGCATTTTGTCACGTTTAAGGTCGAGGGTTGTGAAACGTGCGTTCCGAAAGTTATTCGGAATCGTTTGACGATAAATATGTTTGTGTTCGTTTGCCACACACACTGTTATATTCTTAATTTCGTTCGCAGAGCACCGATGGTGTGTTTGGAATTCCTTATTCGAGTCCGAGGGGACTTCTTATAAAAAGGACTTATAACGTATGACTTTCTGAAAATGAGTATTCAAGAAAAATGTTTGGATTAACTTATAAGCAATAAGTCAAGCATGGTTTAAAATGGACTATACCTTGTGTTTTATAATCGAAGAGAGGATAGCCATGGGTGTAGTTGATAGCCGCAGGGTTAAATTGATGTTGGTAGGAATCTAGTTGAGAGCCCGCACGTGTGAAATTGATGGTGGTAGGTATGTAATTGAGGGCTGCATGTGTTAAATTGATGATAGCAGGGGTGTAGTTGAGGCCTGCAATGCTTAATTGGGAGTTTTTTTTTACCAAAATGGGTAGTGGGGGAAAAACTATTTACCAATATAGGTTATTTTGAAAGTATTTACCAAAATAAGTTTTTTCTTTATTTATTGACAGAATTACAAATTTTGTCCTTTAAAAATAGCCAAAAACCGGTTCGTGTCCTTTTCTAAGTTTCCTTGCAGGCGGTGTACTTTAAACTTTTTTTTCCTACAAGTTTTGTCCTTTACGCTAACTGGGTTAGAAAAAGTCAGTTAAATGCCCTCACGTGAGACGCATGTGAGGGCATTTTTGTCTTTTTGCCTACCCTTCTTCTTCTTCTTCTTCTTCTTCTGTATCTATTAACACATTGATATAAACTCTCTCTCTCTCCTCTCTCTCCCTCTCCCCCTGTTACACTCCGGCAGCCACCGCCATCTTCACTCTCTCTCACACTTCTTTCTCTCTCTCTGGCCACCACCAGGTCCACCGCCATCACAGCATCCGGCGACCACCCACACCACCGGACATTCAATCTCCATCTCTATTCTCTCTCTACTCTAGCTGCAACCTCCATAACCATGGCCGGATTGATGAAACTGGCCGCTGGAAAACACACACCTATATCACCTACCTTGTTCATCCACCCATCCCCACCATTGCTCCACATCATCTTCATCATCGTCATCCAATCTATCACCACCACAACATCGACCACCATCTAAAGGATTTCATCAACCAAAAAAAATCGATGAATCTGTGAGCTTTGGTCTAGGTCGCTACCGCCGCGGCTTGTTGCCGACTGCCACCACTACCCACCACCTACCGCCGCCACCATCACCTTCAATCTCACCCACAAAATCAAACCATCATCATCCCAATCCAAATTCATTTCAATTCAATCGAAAACCCTAAAAATGATCGGTTCCGATCACCACAAACAACAACCCTCAATCTACAACCGATCTTACACCATCAATTCAACCTCAGCCATCGATTACCCACTAAAACCCTCACCTAATTCCACCCTTAATCGCTCCGAATCCGTCAAGAAACCCTCCGATTCAATTTCAACCTGAAACCTGTTTTGACCTGGAAAAAAGAAAGAAAGAAGAAAACCCTAAAATCACAACCGTCTTGTAACCGCAACAATCGAAATCAGAACCACAATCGGACTACTGCCACCGTCACACCGCCGCCTAGGGTTTCCCAAAGATACCCGGCAACAGTAGATCAGATGGAAAATAGGCGATAATAGCCAGGCAAGATAACAGTGGTGGCTAGAGGTGCAAGATGACGGTACGGGGGACAAATACAGTTGTAACCCGGCATCAGTAGAATCGAAATCGATTAGGGTTTGTATGTTAAAACCATGCGATAGTAGAACCGGCGATGGTGGAGGCATCGATTAAGGTGATGGAGAAGAAGAGTGGGAGGTATGGTGATGAAATGTGTGTGTGTGTTAATAGATACAGAAGAAGAAGAAGAAGAAGAAGAAGAAGAAGAAGGGTAGGCAAAAAGACAAAAATGCCCTCACATGCGTCTCACGTGAGGGCATTTAACTGACTTTTTCTAACCCAGTTAGCGTAAAGGACATAACGTGTAGAAAAAAAAAGTTTAAAGGACACCGCCTGCAAGGAAAGGACACGAACCGTAATTTGGCTTTTTTTAAAGGACAAAATTTGTAATTGGGTCTTATTTATTTGATTTTAACTATAAAAATATAAATTTTCTCGTGTACATTCTTTCTCCCCACCATCTCCGAGTCTCCGACCATACCGGCCAAAATGGCTGACCATCATTTCCGATGGCAAGAACAGAATCGAAGATGAAGACAAGATCGACCTCTACGGGGGGGGGGGGGGGGGTCACAATTTCCAAACCGCCGCTGACCCTCTTTGTTCGCCGGAAAACGTAAAACCTAGTCCAAAAACGCCGGCAAAACGAGATCTAAAACCCGTAAATCGACCTACACCATCTCTCTCTCTCTCCGACTTTGCGGCGATCTGAAATATCACCATCTCACAAGTAACGGCTATGAAAGTGATGCAGGATGATGATGGTGGCCGGCCGGAAGCTTGATGGTGACGGAAATGAAGCTGTAAACTGAGAATTTGGCTAAAAGTAATGTATACAGATATAATAATAGAGACATATATACAACTTAATATATTAAAAAGTAATATATTAAAAACTGAATAAAATTAGGCCTTGATAACAAAAATTAAAAAAAAAAACTCATTTTGATAAATATTTTTAAAATCATCTATATTGGTAAATAATTTTTTCCCATCACCCATTTTGATAAAAAAAACTCCTTAATTGATGGTGGCAGGGATGTATAGTTAAGAGCTGTAAAAAGGTTTTTTGATGGTGACACAGTTGAGAAGATTGTTGCTTTTCAAAAACTTTCTTTTTACACTTGTTGAGACGTTAAAATCCAAACAAACTTATAGGCTATCAAACATTTTTTTAAACTATTAGCTTCTTCCAAAAGTTAATAAAGCAAAAAGAAGGGTTTAATAAGGTTACATCAAATCATTTAATGAATTGTTTGATAAAAAAAATTTGTTTATGTTCATCCACAGTACATTCAGAACATTTAGGGTATGTTTGGTTAGAGGTAATGGAATAAAGGGGGAATGGAATTGATTATTCCATTCCTTTGTCATGTTTGGTTAACCTATGGAAATGAAATAAATTTTTTTTATGTTGTTTGGTATCCTAAAAAATTGTATGATTGAAATAGAAATAATAAAAACACTCATATCTCAAAATAATTTTTTTACAAAAAAAAATCGCAATGGCGATGGTGGTGGTGTTAGCTCCGGCGACGAAAATGGTGGTGGCAGTGGCGACGGTGGAAGTGGGGGTAGCGGTGGTAGCATTGGTAGTGATGGCGATGATAGGGTGGCGATGATGGTCAGGCAGCAGCGGTGACAATGTTTTCAGTGGTTACAGCGACGGCGGTGGCAGTGGTTGCACTGGTGGTAGGGTGGTGGTGGCATAGGCGGCGGCGGCGGTGGTGATGGTGGCGGTAAGGTGTCGGTGATGGCGATGGTAGTGGTAGTTGTTGTTAGGTGGTGATGGTGTTGTTGAGAAAGTATGGCGAATGAGGAATGGAATGAAAAAATAAAGAATGGGGGTAGGAAGGAATGGTTTTGATGGAATGAGATTCCATGTGTAATGGATGATTCCATTCCATTGAGCAACAAAACACCACTTTTTTCATTCCTACATAATGAATCATTCCATTCCCCATATCATTCATACATACCAAACGCTATCTTATGTCTTGAACTACCAATGACAAACGTGACAACTAGGACTCCATGTTAGTTATGTATAAAGTTGTTTGCTCAATAAACTATTTGTAAACCAGTAAATGTAAAGTTCGTTTTTCACACAATAAGGAGTCAGTGGCGGATCCAGGAATTTTTTTTGGGTGGTGCACTACTTTTATATGTTTTAATTTCACCGAGTCGGATATATAAAATTCCAGGTCGGTTTGAGGTTCGGTTCGGTTCGATGGTTCGGGAAAAGTTCATTACATAATAAAAATACGATAAAATAATAAAAGAGACACCGTCATTAGAAATTAAAAAACACATAATAAAAATACGCTAAACCATTCATAATTTGTTACTAACAAACTAACAAATTAAAACCAATAATCTAACAAACTAAAATTAAATTTAACAAATAGCTTAACAATTAAGTAGTTAACACTTAACAATTATGAACAATTAACATTTAACAATGAATTATTACCTTCAAATTGGGAGGATTCGAGACTCCGAGTAAGAGTAGGCAGTGGCAGGAGGACGGGGATCAAAGACGGGATGAGTGGCTGATAGAATGATAGACTGATAGAGTGAGTGGCTGATAGACTGATAGACTGGTTGGTCAGGGGTTGTGCGGGGCAGGCGGGCAACGGGAGTGGCTGAGGGAGGTTGCTGGCGCCGGCGGACGGCGGTGGACGGTGGCAGTGGCTTACGGTGGTCATATACGGCGGCGGACGGCGGTGGACGACTGCTGTTGCCTGTTTGCGAAGAGAGGCGCTGCTTTGCTTATGTTTGTTATAAAAAACCCTAACATCAGTTAGGGTAACTTAGTAAGAAAAAAAAAGAAAAAAAAAACCGGGAATAGAACCTGCGACCTCCGGGTTACAAAACCCACAAACTACCATCCGGGCAAGCACTTTATATGTTTTTAAGATGGTTCCAGTATAATTTATAGGGTGGTTCCTTTATTATTTTCTATATATAAATACACTATAATTTCGAAACTCGGGTGGTTCCGCGGAACCACCCGTTACTACCGTAGATCCGCCCCTGGTTTGGGCTGGTGTTGTTTGCATAAGGGTGGTATGGGCTTTGTTGAAACTGAGAGCTTTTATAGTAACTAGTTAAAGCCGGTCGGGCCACAGTCCAGCCCGGAGTCTTGGCTTCAGATTTAACAAATAAGAAACACATCCCTTTGCCTTTATCTAAACCAGGCACAAATTGGGCCATAGTATTAGCCGTAGGAAATACTATGTGTAGAATATACTAATTATTTGCGTGTACACTATATAATGTTTGAGTTTACGTGGAATCATTGTGGGTGGAAGGGGGACGTCCAAGGCATGCCAAGGCGCCCATGGGCAAGCCAAAGGCATGCCAAGGCACGCCCATGGCCAGGCCAAGACATGCCAAGGCGCCCATGGGCAAGCCAAAGGCATGCCAAGGCACGCCCGTGGGCAAGCCAAAGGCATGCCAAGGCACGCCCATGGCCAGGCCAAGACGTGCCAAGGCGCCCATGGGCAAGCCAAAGGCATGCCAAGGCACGCCCGTGGGCAAGCCAAAGGCATGCCAAAGCGGGAGTGGCTGAGGGAGGCTGCTGGCGCCGGCGGACGGCGGTGGACGGTGGCAGTGGCTTACGGTGGTCATATACGGCGGCGGACGGCGGTGGACGACTGCTGTTGCCTGTTTGCGAAGAGAGGCGCTGCTTTGCTTATGTTTGTTATAAAAAACCCTAACATCAGTTAGGGTAACTTAGTAAGAAAAAAAAAGAAAAAAAAAACGGGAATAGAACCTGCGACCTCCGGGTTACAAAACCCACAAACTACCATCCGGGCAAGCACTTTATATGTTTTTAAGATGGTTCCAGTATAATTTATAGGGTGGTTCCTTTATTATTTTCTATATATAAATACACTATAATTTCGAAACTCGGGTGGTTCCGCGGAACCACCCGTTACTACCGTAGATCCGCCCCTGTAAGGAGTTTGGTTTCTCAAACCAGCAATGGCAATGTATTTCACAAACCACTAGTGACGATTACATGTAACCTTTAGGGTTATGTCTCGGTCGTATATGAACAATACAATAGGTTAATGAGTTCATCACGGAATTCCTTTTATTCTCATTTATTCGATGAGCAGGTAAATAAAAACTTTTTAGCTAAACAAACTATTGTCTTTTTATATATGTGGCTTCCCTCCGTTAGGTTAGTAGGGGCATGTGACATTCAAGTGACAATCATGTATTGTTTTGTGCTTTGTGAATATGCCACGTGATATATTGTAGTGGCATAACCTATTGATACATTAGAATTTGAAATTTGAGGTGCTTTCAAAAATCTAGTCATGTGCAAATAACTGGAACATAGACAACGATATATGGATAGTGACATGCACAAACTAACAAGACAAGAATCTAATTTGTTACTTGAACAATATAAGTGTAACTCAGATTCGCTTATATCGGAATGTAGTTAATATGGTAATAAATTAAAAATATTTTCAATATACAAATAGATGTTAGTTGTTGGAACCCTTAGTGAATTTCTAGTGTGTGTATGAGAGTTCAAGATTGCCCTCTAAAAGAATGATGATAATAGTGAGCAAACACAAGTGGAGGGAGAATGTCAGAAGTGAAGACTCAGCAAGGAAGAAGAGAAACTGCAGGGTAATAGCTTTAAAGTAGGTTATCTTGTATATCCACAGTGTAAAAGATATAATTTCTCCTCTTATATATTAGGAGGGAGAAGCATTTGCAGAGACAGACACAGCCACAATAAACTCATTTCAATACTATGCGTAAAAATGTATTTTGTCAACACAACGGTTGGTGAGCAAACACAAGTTTTCAATGTATACATAATATTAAATACCAATTCAATGCGGATGCGGTAACTACAACAATTAATTGAAATAATAACAAATAAAATCCGTTCATCATGACGCAAAGTCAAGCTACTAAGATGGGTGTATGATCATACCAATGAGGATGAGGATGAGGTTCACCATAACAATAAATAAACACTTTGTCAAATAAGCATATAAAAATTAACGAGCAATTACACGTAAACGCATTTATATGAATTATGGTTGAGGACTCGATTATACAAAATAAAGTAATTTGTGGAATGCATGCTACCCCCCAAAATAAAAACGGAAAAAGGGGTGTGAATTACTCACCTTGAAATATAGATCCTTACGAGAAAAAAGATTTAAACAAGTTGGTTAGTTCCACGAAGATTCCCGACTATTTTGCCTAGAATTAAATTTATAACAATATTAATAATCTAACGAATATAAGCCAGTGATGAATTATGACATAACGGATTTGGGATCAATAGGGTTTTTCAAAAATAATAAATAAAATAGATAAATAAATAACAATATTGTTAGTTTAAGTATTATTATTAATATTATCACTATTATTATTATTATTATTATTATTAACAAGTCATTAAGCATTTGAAAACAATAATAAAATAACAATAATAAAAAAACTACAAAACCGGGCCGGGGGATTCGAACCCGCACCCCAGGCCTATTCGTGACATTGCCAAACACGTGCTGGCCATCAGGCCAATTTCTCAATTCGTTTATATGACAGAAACATAAATACATAAATAGGTTATGTTAAAAACCCCAAATTAGATAAGAACCCTAGTTTGAAATTCAATCCCAATTGAGGATCAATAGCCCTTTGTAAATAGAAATTGATTGAGGTCTTTTGATTCTTGTTGAAATCCGATCAAAACCCACACTTCAATTACCTAAAACGAATTCGAATTGATAGCAAATGAGGAGTTAGGGTTTCGGCCCATACACGGATTCAACCTTGATCTTAGACAGCTCCAGGAATGAAATAGATCTAGGGGATATGTTGGCGATGCTCTAAGGTTTGTGTGGTTTTGTTTAATTGTGATATGAACGTGTATATATAGCCTAACCATGACGGGTTAATCGCGAATCAATGAGTTTGAATATTTGAATAGTTTAGTTATCCTAATCCAATGTAAAGATATGATAAACGTGTTTTTAAACACTTGAGGATATCCAACTTCGTGATTAATGGCTACTTCCACGGAAGCAATCAGAAATGGGGGGGTGGGAGGGTACCTGCTTGACGGGAAAGAAGGAAGAAAGGAGGGAGGAGATAAAATAATTTTTAGTTTAGTCCCTGGTCTATTGCTGAATGTTCAAACGTAGTACAACTTAAGATAAGGATGATATTTTCACATGTTTGATGTTAAAACAAGAATTAAAAAGAAATATGATATTTATTTAATGCGGAATCCGATTACGATAAAACAAGTTACAAACCGAAAAGAAAAATGACGATTGTCACACTTTAAGCCCAAGTTTCTTTATCATAACCAAGACAAGGTTAAGTTTTCTTTCTTGGGTAACTATGTTGGCTGTATGTAATCTCTTTCTTCTTGTTGAATTACCAAAGTTGTTAGTGACCAACTAGCAGGCTCTAATAATGATCATGTTATTCTTTCTTTACTAGTATTGGACATAGAAAAGAAGACATAAACAATTTCAATGCGATAATATACGATGAAAATGTATCAAACCACCGACTTAATCATGATGATTTGAATTATTTCTATATGTTTCTACTGCAAGGTCTTGTCGAATAATATGAATAAATCAAGTTAAAGATGCTAGTGGATATTGTGTTTTGACTCAAGGGTGCATTTAAGCACATTTTGGGTTATATGGTTTACCTCCTGCATGCAGGTGTATCATGATGTTTTCTGTTTGTATGTGGATGTATTATAAGGTTTCCAACCTGTGAGGTGGACGTAGTAGGATAGCTCTCAATTTGTAGCCTGCTTTTCCTTTCACTCGTTGTGAAGAAGATTCAATTGTCTTTCACCATTAGGGGAGGTCGTATATGTATGGTGTTCCATTTAGTGGGAAATATATAAGTCATGAACCTCCTATAAGGGGCCATATCCCTCGTAGGGGGAATGTATGTTCTGAGCCTTTTAGAAGGGGCTATTTTCCTTTGAGGAAATTATAATTATTGAGCCTCACTTATAAGTATCGAGCCTCATAGATGGGACTATTTTTCATGACGAAAGTTATAAGTATTGAGCCTCATAGATGGGTCTATTTCCTTTGGGAAAATTATAAGTATTGAGCCTCATAGATGGGGTTATTTTTGTATATTGATCCAAGCCCTCTGTCGGGCCTTCCTTTCATTCATTGTGAATGAGAATTTATGTCATTTTCCTACTAGATGGAATTGTAAGTATTGTGCCTCTTAAAGAGGGCTTTATCCCATTTGGGGAAATTATAAGTATGGTGCCTCTTAAAGGGGCTTTATCTCACCTGGGAGAATTATAAGTATGGTGCCGGCCTTCTGAGAGGGCTCTATCCCACTTGGGGAAATTATAAGTAACGATCGACCAATTATATTTGTTAGTCATAAATATAAAAGCATATTTAGTTTTAATAAATGTTAGAAGTCTTACACATGAAGAATGATGGAAGGGGCTAATGAAAGGGGCTAATGGAAGGGGCCATTCCTTTTAAGATAAAAGATATTATGGATCTGGAAGTTTCTTCCCCTTGAAAAATTCTTTAAATGTAAAGTGTTGCTACAGGAATTGTTTTCCTTCCATAGAGACGTTGTCACTCTTTAGAAGGGGGCTCTTCTTCTTCAAAAGGACAACTCTTAAAACATGAGATGTTGTTGTAGAAGGCTTTCCTTCCTCTTGGAAGGGACTTTTCCAATACCTCCTTCATCAGAAGTGCACTATTCTTCTTGGAAGTCTCTTTAAGATGGCGATTTCTTTATGAGATACGTCTTCATGCGAAGGAGCTGATAAATGGGGTCCCCATTGTCTTATTAAAGAGACTTCAATGACGAAAACCCACGACACAATGATGCAATGTCAAATTAGTCCCCCAGCTCCATGTTGGTGTAGGGATGGGGTTCCTTCTGAATGGGATTGACCTTTCACATGTGTCATCCCCTGGACAGGGATTTCTCTTCTTTATAGAAAACTCTTGTAGTATGGGATGTTGTTGATGTAGCAAGGAGATTTGACGAAAAGAAGTACCTTTAAACATTCCATCCCTTGGAGGGGTATTCTTCTCCTTCAGATAAAATTCTTGTAATGCAAAAAATTGTTGAAGAAGGCTCTCCTTCCTCACGGAATGGGCTTCTCGAATACATCGTCCAATGGAAGTGGATTATTTTTCATTTAAAGGAAAATCTTGCAATATGAGATGTTGTTGTAGAAGGATATCCTTACTCATGGGAGGAACTTTTCAAATGCTTCCTTCATTGGAAAGAGATTATTCTTTTTAAAAAATAAATCTGGAAGAGGTTATTTTCCTTTGTAAAGAACTCTTGCCTAAATGATATTTTTTCTTCCTGGAGGGGATTTTTAAACACCCCATCCCTGGGAAAGGGAATCTTCTTCTTTGAAAAAGATTCTTGTAATATGGCAAGGGGCTTCAGTATGGATTGTCTGGGAGTAGTGTTTGTAATGAAGGAATTGTTTTGGAAGGAGCATCATTATGAATGGATTGTCTTGAAAGGAGGCTTCCTTCTTGGAAGGGGCTCCGTTATGACTTACTTGTCTTGGAATGGGCTTTCTTAGAAGGAATTTTTAGTAAGGGACATCGATCTGGGGAGATGGTTCAGTAAGGGACCTTGTTCTAAAGGAATTATTTTGTAAGAGGCTTTGTTCTGAAGGAATTTTCAGTAAGAGACTTCGTTCAAGAGAGATTGTTTAGTGAAGGACCTCGTTCTGAATGAATTATTTTGTAAGGGGGTTTGGTCTAGAGAGATTGTTTAGTAAGGGACTTCATCTGATTAGGTGGTTCAGTAAAGGACCTCGTTCTGAAGGAATTATTTTGTAAGGTGGTTTCATTGTGAAGGATTTGTTTAGTAGGGAGCTTTGCTTTGAACAAGCTGTTTAGTAAGGGGTTTCATTGTGGAGGACCTCGTTTTGGAGGGATTGTTTCAGGGCTTTTTTAGTTTTTGGGATTTGTTATGGATGAATTGTTTTGTACGGGGTTTCATTTTGAATGGCCTTCGTATTAAAGTAACGGCCCAATATCCCCTGGGAAGGGGCTCACTTTCCAAACTTTTAAAACATATAAAGTACAAGTAATTTTAAATAATGCATAAGGTGAGTACAGGTTGACCCAAAAGATGAAAAGATGGTTCATGTGGGTATGTAATATCACATCAACTTGAAAGAAACTTCCAACCAACTTTTTTTAAAAGTGAACTTTCTATCATTTTTAAAAAGTGGACTTCCTATCATCCCCCCGATATAAAGTAGATGGAATACAATGCACACATTTATGAATAATAGAGTTTATTTTATTTTTTCATCTTTATAACAAAAGACTGTGATACAAGATAACTCTATATTTTAAGTATTTTTGATACTCTAAAAAGAGAAAGTAAGAAAATTTATTTTTTTCAACTAGGGTCAAACCCTTTGACCTTATATTCACCCAGATTTTTTTCATCCCTCATTCTTTGGTATAAGAACAGAAAATATAACTAAATAGATAAATGTTTGAAGATATCTTTCATATGTTTATCCATCTAGGGCGGTTGACCTTGTTGACTCCCTTTCTAACCCGACAACTTTACCGTGAAAAACTGGTTAAGACTCACCAAGATCTGCCTATGAGAATTCATGAAACATTCATCCCATCTTTAGATCACAACGTAAGCCTCATATCACTCAAATTCGCCTCATTAAACCGATTCCCGAGACTCCGACAAGATAAAAGATCCAGTAACTCTTGTTTCATCGAAGCATGTCTATTAATTACAACCAGGATGGACTAGATCAAGCTTTATCAGCCCCGGCAGCCAACGACGACGACATCGGATTCAACAGTTCGGCGACAAGGTCATAGTTGAAACTGGCAAAAGAAGATGGGTATGTGTCTTGTTGGTTGGAAGCATTCGTCAAATCTGACTTGTCAAGACACACCGGAGAAGATTTCAAGGTTCTGGAATTCTCGGAATATTCCAGATAAACGGAAAAAGATTCCGGTGACAGACATAACACCAGAGAATCTCAACTGGGTTGGTGTTTGTTTGCCGAAACAATGGACGGACAAATCGAATAACTGCTTCTGGCAAGACAACTGTGGCAGTAGCGGATTTGATGACGGTTGTCGACCATTCTTTAGAGGCTATGGGTGGAAACCTTTTGCCGGAGCTTAAGGTCCCAAGGATAACGGTAATGTTGGAACCCTTAATGAATTTCTAGTGTGTGTATGAGAGTTCAAGATTGCCCTCTAAGAGAATGGTGATAATAGTATTGAAATGAGTTTATTGTGGTTGTGTCTGCCTCTACAAATGCTTCTCCCTCCTAATATATAAGAGGAGAAATTATATCTTTTACATTATGGATATATAAGATAACCTACTTTAAAGCTATTATCCTCCAGTTTCTCTTCTTCCTTGCTGAGTCTTCACTTCTGACCTTTTACCCATTGTAGGCTAGTGAGGTCCCAGAAGCATGCTTGCATTGAGCCTCTCATTTTGGCAAGGGAACATTGGTCTTGAGAAGGTCTCTCGATGTGACCTTTATTTGACTAAATCCTCCTTCTTATCTCCTTCTTGTTGGGCCTTCATGGGCTTTCTTTGTTGGCTTTGTATTGGTCTTTTTCACCTGTCTAGTCACGGGCCATCTCAGGAGCTAGACTCCAAGGTAGGCTTTACATTAGTTGTTGACAAGTTCGTCTTCACAGGTTGGGCCTTTGATACGTGTGACTGGGTCTAGCCTTTTTCAAGCTTATAATAAACACGTGACAGAAATAAAACAATTAGAAGGGTTCCTAGAGGGTGTCTTATGTCACACCCTCAAATTTCAACTAACGGGGTTTATCCGCGAGGCGCGTGACATACCAGGATCTAGCGTCATATTGAACAATCAATTAAAAATAAAATACATCATTTATTATTTCTCATTAAATAGAAAAATACGCTTACAGTATAAAATGCATTTGCGGAAGCGTTAAAGTAAAACAATTTAAAAACAAAGTATTTAGTGCTCAAACATGTACAACCCATCCAAGTGTGAAACCATATAATACATGTAACCATGCTATAATGCGACTCCAAAAAATGCAAGCCAGTGCTTCTTAGCATATCTAGCAACCTGAGCAAGTATAAATACTCAAGGGTCAACACAAGGTTGGCGAGTTCAGAAGTTGTAGTAAAATGTAGTATGTATAGTATAACCATTACATAACATAAGTAGTGTATGCATAAGTTGATTTAGCACTTTTCGAATATACCAGGGTAGCTAACCCATTTACAAGCTACTAGACGTTTGAACCGAAGCTGACTGTTTGCATGCATGTGATGTACACAAAATTATACATCAATTATGCATCAAATACTCCATATTTTACATATATTTATTGAAAAATACTTGAAACCGGTACTTATTGCTTTACTTTTGTTTTCCAGGATGATTATGGCCTTGTCCGAAGCCAACACACCCCCATGGCCATCTACATGTGAAGACAAAAGCATGCTTCTAGAAACATTGCAACATGCCCCCATGTTCAGCCTGAACATGCCCCCATGCTTGGCCTCATATAAAGACAAAAAGTACATGTTTCCTGAAAGGAAGCAACATGGGCCGTGCTCAACTCCAACACGCCCCCGTGGTCAAAGACTCTGACGTACTTGCGCATGCGCATTAATTACTCTGACAACTTGGTCGGACATGGGCCGTGCTCAACTCCAACACGCCCCCATGCTCAAACTGCAACCTGCCCCATGCTCAAACTGCAACATGCCCCCATGCTCAAAACTGCAGCATGCCCCTGTGCTCAGCTTCAACATGCCCCATGTTTAGTTCTAGAATTTTGCCTATTAATAGAATCACTTGTTGCATTCAAATGGGGCATCAAACCTTGAATCAAAACTTGATAAAAATTAGTATCACATCTCCCAAATTCAAGTATTTTTGAGTGTGAAAAAAGGCTTGGAAGATTCAACAACATTTAGAAAAGAGCATTATCATCTCCATACATCTTTAATAGAATTCTTTGTTAGATCATTCTAATTACCATTAGTTTTATATGCTCTTGTTTTCTTGATGTTTTTTGATTATGCTCATTATGAGCTAAACTTCTATTTACCACCATGATTTGTGATGAAACTTGACTAGTTTGATGATTGTAATAAACATGTGGTAATTATCTTTGAAGCAATGACTATGCATGATTATCTTTTGGTGAAAAGTTATGTTTAAATGCTCGATTAATGATTTCAAGATTAACAAATGATAATCCTTTTTAAAACTTTAAATTTCTATCATTTGTTTATAAATTGTGTGCATGCATACAACATGTAGTCTTTAAACTAGAAATGGTAAATGGGAGTCTTGAATCATTATAAAGTCTTTGCTCATAACATCCTTGTGTTATATTTGAAAAAAGAAGACACTTGGTATAATCAATATAACTAGTCGTAATATCTTTAAGTTATTTTTAACGCAAAATACTTAGGTTGCTATGCTAGTCTTAAAAGATTATAAACCAAAAGAATGCATGAATATTGTCTAGTTTAATCAATGTTAGGTGGGTTATTTGTTGTTCATTTAATCTTTCCAAAGGATTGTTAAATTTGAATGTCATAAACATGAAATAGAATCTAATCATTATATGTTTCTTAAGATTACCTCACTTACATTATGCATGGCTGGCGGTGATTAATTTGTAAATTGTTCATTCTAGTTTTCCAACATGTCATGAGAATAATTGTCTTTAACAAGAGGTTATTCTATTTTTATCTAAAAAGCAAGTTTATCACATGTTAATGAAATTCGTCATCAAAAAGAGTCAAGTGGATTCCAAATTATGGTGGTAGCCTTTATTACGTTATTATCTCGTTTAGACTTTTTAACTTGTTTTATTTAAGCAACTAATTTTAAAATTACTTTAAAAAAAACTTTTAAGATCACTTCTTATCGTTATTTTAATTGCAAAAGATTAGTATTAAAATTTACGTGTCCACGGATTGAAACTCAGTTCTTACCACGACTATATTACATATACGATTGGTATACTTGCCATTTGTGTGTGTTTTATTAAGTTTAGGTGAAAATCATTTTTAAAACCCGATTTCGTGTGAAAAATAACCAAATATTTATATATACATCGCACGCACATCAAGTTTTTGGCGTCGTTGCTGAGGACACGCTAAAATTTTAATAACAATCCAAGTTTTTATTTTAACCGTTGTTTATAATTGTTCAAAAATTTTAGTTCGTCTTATTAAAAAAAAGAGTTTATTTATTTATTTATTTCCGCTTTACTTTTAGTTTAGTTTACTTGTTTAGTTATTTATTTTCTTAAGTAATTAATGTCCACCACGCCCGCACCTGAGCTTGTTTCGCCACTTTCAGAACCCGAGCGAGACCTTCACCAAAGGTTACGCAACTGTTCACGTGTAGTAGCTGAGACGATTGAAACGAGGCGCTCGCGGATATAGCAACCGAAGAAAACACAACAGAACGAAACATGGTGGCACCAATTAATCCAGACAACGAACCTAACATGAGCCAATACGGCAAGCCGACCCTTGAAGGCTATGGCAATGGTGTGGCGCCACCAGCAATCACTGAAATTTCGAAATCAAATCTAGCACCATCCATATGGTGGAAATTTCTGTTCAATTCCATGGGCTTCTCGATGAAGACCCCTTGTCTCATATCTCTCGATTCTTACGAATCTGCGGTACTTTCAAAATCCAAAACTGTTCTGAGGACCAAGCTAGGTTCAAGCTTTTTTCCTTCTCCCTCCGAGGTCATGCCTTGGATTGGCTAGAGTAACTGCCATCTGGAGCCATTACTAATTGGGACCAGATGGTAGAGAAGTTCCTCCTGAAATACTTTCCACCAGATAAAACCACAAAGTACCGAGCTAGCATCACCGGATTCAGAACCGACGAAGACGAATCACTGCACGCAGCCTAGGAGAGGTACAAGAGCTTTCTTAGAAGATGTCCACATCATGGGCTGAACAAATGGCTCCAAGTCCAGACATTCTTCGACGCTTAATCAAGCCAAAACAAGCAGGCTATTGACCAAATTGTCGGTGGAGATCTTGGAACCAAATCTCCCAACGAAGCATTCGAAATCCTAGAGAAAGCAGCCAAGAAAAGCTTTGCTTACAACCCAATAAGATCCACCCCATCACACAAGGGTATGCACCAAGTTGACTCCAACACTTTTGTCACTGCACAACTCGAAGCACTCTCGAAGAAATTTGAGCAACTACAAACGGAGTTGGTGAAAGCCAAGACCAAATGCAACACGTGTGGGGGTGAACATGAAACAAAATATTTCAAGCAAAGCATGAAGCTTGAAGAAGTCGATTTTGTAAGCCGACAAAACAACTCCTACGGGAACAATTACAACCCTGGTTGGAGGAATCATCCTAATTTCAGCTGGAGGGATGGGGCAAACAATCAAGCACCACCTGGTTTTGACAAACGCCCTTTCAACCAGAACCAAACCTCCCAACCAAAGCCTCAATACCAAAACCAAGAGCCAAGTACCAGCCAACAAACAAAAAAAGGATCTACAACAAATAGTCTTCTAGCACAATTGTTGGTCAGTACTGAAACTGCAAACAAACTAGCTGAGCAAAGGAACCGACTAACCGAAGAGAGATTCCAGAAGAATGAGTTAGAACTGAGGAATCAGAAGGCACACTTACAAAACATCGAGACTCAAGTGGGGCAACTTGCTCAACTTCTTTCTGAAATGCAACCAGGTGGCCTTCCAAGCAACACAGTAAACAACCCAAATGCAGCTGTGAATGCAGTCACCCTGAGGAGTGGCAGAACCACTACAGTTACCGAACCAACTTCAGAACCAACCAAGGAAAAGGAAACTGAGATTCTTGTAGAGGTGCAAGAGAGGCTAGTCCCAGCAAGTACCGCACAACCAAAGGAACCAGTTAGAACCTACATTCCACCAATTCCTTATCCAGCATGTTTGAAGAAAGAAAGGTTGGAGGCTCAATATGAAAATTTTCTCGAGCTGTTAAAGCAACTCCACATCAATATTCAATTCGTTGAAGCTTTTTCACAAATGCCAAAATATGCCAAGTTTTTGAAAGATGTTCTCACCAACAAGAGGAGGTTGGAGGAGCTATCTCATGTCACATTGAACGAAGAATGCTCAGACATTCTGCAAAACAAACTTCCAAAGAAAATGACTGATCCAGGGAGTTTCACTATTCCTTGTCTCAGAGGAAATTTGTCTGTTAGCAATGCCCTGACCGACTTAGGAGCTAGTATCAATTTGATGCCTTATGCGGTCTTTGCAAAATTAGGGATAGGTGAACCAAAACACACCCGCATGAGCATCCAGTTAGCTGACCGATCCATAAAATACCCACGGTGCATTGTTGAGAACATGTTAGTCAAAATTGACAAGTTCGTGTTCCCAGTAGATTTTGTGATCCTCGACATGGATGAGGATAAGAATATACCCCTCATCTTAGGGAGACCCTTCCTAGCCACGGCTAGAGCACTCATAGATGTTTGCACGGGCAAACTGACTCTTAGAGTAAATGATGAGCATGTTACATTCGACATAGGTGATTCACTTTATTGCATTGATGTTATTGATTCGATTGTGAGTTGCCATGTAAGGGTGTCTATCATCTCAAATGCTCTTGATACACAAATTCTCGAGAAACCTCTCTCTGAACCCATTCGAGAGGATCACATCATTAAAAAAATCATCGAACTGGAAAGTCAAGAGAAATCTTCATCTCAAGAAGTTTTCCAAGTTGTAAATCGCGAACTTGAACCCAAAGATAAACCATTCATCGAGGAACCACCAGCCTTGGAATTAAAAGAACTACCAGCTCACCTGGAGTACGCTTTCTTGGAAAGTGAATCCCAACTCCCTGTGATCATTTCGGCTAGCCTGCCAATTGACGAGAAGAAAAAGTTGCTCGAAGTTCTTAAACTTCATAAGAAAGCCATCGCATGGAAAATTATGGATATCAAAGGCATTAGTCCTTCGTTCTGCACTCACAAAATCCTCATGGAGGAAGACTACAAACCTATGGTTCAGCATCAAAGGTGTCTAAATCCGAACATGCAGGATGTTGTGAAGAAAGAAGTAATCAAACTCCTTGATGCAGGGCTGATCTACCCTATCTCTGATTCACCTTGGGTAAGCCCGGTTCAAGTTGTGCCCAAGAAGGGAGGAATGACTGTGGTAATGAACGAGAAAGATGAGCTTATACCAATGAGAACCGTCACAGGCTGGAGGGTATGCATTAATTACCGCAAGCTTAATGACTCTACAAGGAAGGATCATTTTCCACTCCCTTTCATTGATCAAATGCTCGAATGTTTATCTGGGAAAATGTTCTATTGCTTCCTTGATGGTTTTTCTGGTTATTTTCAAATTCCTATTGCTCCTGAAGATCAGGAAAATACTACATTCACATGCCCTTATGGCACATTTGCTTACTGGCGAATGCCCTTTGGGCTGTGCAATGCACCTGCTACCTTTCAGCGTTGCATGGTAGCCATTTTCCATGAGATGATAGAGCACTCAATGGAAGTCTTCATGGATGATTTTTCTATTTTTGGAGACTCTTTCGATCATTGTCTTAAGAATTTGGAGAAAATGTTGACAAGATGTGAAAAAGTGAATCTTGTTCTTAATTGGGAAAAATGTCATTTCAAGATTCGTGAAGGCATTGTTCTTGGCCGTAAGATTTCCCAAGCTGGACTTGAAGTTGATAAAGCAAAAATTGAAACAATTTCCAAACTCCCACCTCCAACGTCTGTCAAAGCAATTAGGAGTTTTCTTGGTCATGCGGGTTTTTACCGCCGCGTCATAAAAGATTTCTCAAAAATCGCTCGACCAATGACCCAACTCCTTGAAAATGATGCACCATTTATTTTTTATGAAGAGTGTTTGAAAGCATTTAATCATTTGAAAGAAAAACTTATCAATGCTCCAATCATGGTTGCTCCAGATTGGACATTACCATTCGAAATCATGTGTGATGCAAGCGATTTTGCTGTAGGAGCAGTTCTAGGCCAAAGGAAAGACAAGCATTTTCACCTAATTTACTACACCAGCAAAACTCTCAACGATGCACAAGAAAATTATACAACCACCGAAAAGGAGTTGTTGGCCGTGGTGTTTGCATTTGACAAATTAAGATCTTATCTTATTCTTTCAAAAACCATAGTTTACACTGACCATGCAACCATTCGATATCTTTTTAACAAGCAAGATGCAAAGCCTCGTCTAATCCATTGGATCTTTCTGCTTCAAGAATTTGATATTGAAATTCAAGACAAAAGGGGTGCGGAAAATGTTGCCGCCGATCATCTTTCACGTTTGGAGTGCTCAGCTTCACATGAACCACTGGGGTCTCACGTAAATGACAATTTCCCCCATGAGGTTCTTATGCATATTCAAACAATTTTGACAGAAGATCAAGATGAATGCCCCTGGTTTGCCGATTATGCAAACTATTTAGCATGTGGTATCATGCGAAAAGGTTTAACACACCAGTAGCGTAAGAAATTCTTTTCTGATCTCAAATATTATTTTTGGGAAGATCCATACTTGTTTAAAGTTGGGGTAGATCAGATTATACGCTGGTGTGTTTTCGGAAATGAAGCCATAGAAATTCTTAAACACTGCCACGAAGGACCCACTGGAGGACACCATGGTGTAACCTTCATAGTAAAGAAGGTCTTTTGATTCAGAATTCTTTTGGCCCATAGTGTTCAAAAACGCCCAGTCCTTAATCCAAGCATGTGATGCTTGTCAAAGAACTGGGAATATTTCAGCCGGAAACGAGATGCCTCAAAAAAGCATTCAAGTTTGTGAAGTTTTTGATGTCTAGGGAATTGACTTCATGGGACCATTTCCAAGTTCTTTTGGAAACCGATACATCCTAGTAGCGGTTGACTATGTTTCTAAGTGGGTCGAGGCACAAGCCCTCCCCACTAATGATGATAGAGTTGTTGTCAAATTCCTTAAAAAGTTGTTTTCACGATTCGGTAACTCGAAGGCTTTAATCAGTGATCTAGGGACCCATTTTTGCAATGCCCATATGGAAAAAGCTTTTTCCCGATATGGAGTGCACCATCAATTCTCAACACCATATCATCCACAAACCATTGGACAAGTTGAAGTCACAAACAGAGGCATCAAAAGAATTCTCGAGAAAATAGTTGGTTTAAACCAAAAGAAATGGGCTGAAAAGCTTGACGATGCTCTTTGGGCTTTTCGTACTGCTTATAAAACACCCATTGGCACAACACCGTTTAAACTTGTGTATGGGAAAACATTTCATCTGCCCGTTGAGCTTGAACATAAAGCTTATTGGGCTTTAAAAACGACCAATCTCAACTTAGCAAGTGCCAGTGAAAACAGATTCGTTCAAATCCATGAACTCGAAGAGTTAAGAAATCAAGCTTATGAAAACTCATGGAACTACAAAGATAGAACAAAGAGATTACATGATACCCGCTTAAAAGAACATAAACAATTTCAAGTGGGTGATCGTGTGTTGTTATACAACTCCCGTCTTCGTTTATTTCCCGGGAAATTGAAATCCCGTTGGTCAGGACCGTATTCGGTAAAAAGGGTATTTGATTACGGTACCAAGGAGCTTGAAAATGACGAAGGACAAGTGTTTAAAGTCAATGGTTATCATCTTAAGCATTATATCATTGGTTCAAATGAGGGTGTTTCAAAAATCATCACCCTCTACCCCAAGGACGAATGAATGCGAGGTCGGGTCCAGCCAAAGACCCGTAACTAAAATTTGGCAATTGTTGATAGTTTTTGCTTATTTTCAAAAAAAAAATTTCAAAAACTTGGCACTTGCACATATTTAAAAAAAATCTTCTTTGAGAAATGTTTAGACAATTTTTAGCTTATTTGGGTACTAGTTGCTATGTGCCCAGTCTAGACGTTATATTATCTTTATGGCTTTTATTATTATTTTTTTTTTGTTTAGATGGTTGTTGCTTCTTTCGCTGGAACATCTACCTGGATGACAATTGTGGATTTTGGACGCAACCAAAGACCGCCGGCATTTAGGGGAGTTACTTTTCACCTTTACCCTACATTTTTGTATTGTATATTCATATATCTTTTCACATAGAGGGCAATGTGAAATTCAAGTGTGGAGAGGGGTTTACTTGAACTTTGTTTTGTCTAATAAAAATTTTCTAAAAATCACTCCAAGTTATAATTTTTGTGTTAAAAAAATAAAAAATAATAATAATAATAATAATAATAGTAATAGTAATAAAAGACCGTTAAGCTTTTAATGAATTTTTAACAAAACCAAAGGTTAAGGTTGCATTTCAAAAAAGTGCGCGTTCAAACCAACCACGGAATCAACTTTAACTTAATGTGAAAACCGAAAATATGGTTTGTATTTCTTGAGAAAAACTTTATGCAAAATGTGACGTTTATATCCAATCCTTCCGTTTCCGTGAGCGAAGCTTCAAGCCGTATTTATATCATCGCTTATGTTTTTGGCGGATTGAGTGAGTCACTTGTTTCTTGTGATTTAGAACTTGTTTTGAGCATACTTTTCGAGATCCGAACGAAATGTTGTATAAAGAGGGAGGTAATGTATGGCCTACCCAAACCTTCCCTCAAAACCATCAAAAACCATATCAACCCTACTCCAAATAAACATTCCCTTGTACCCAACACAAAACCAGCTAGCCATATAAACCCTTTCAACTTCAAACTATTTTACTTTATTTCTATTTCAAGATCAGTTTCAAGAAGACCGACGACAATCAAGACTTATATTTCAATTGTTGGTTACTACTTATATGTAAAAAAAAATCAAACAAAAAAGGTGATAATGGAGCAGAATTTTGTCAACTCAAAAAGCATGGAAGACTTATCACAGCTCCTGATCAAGTTATAATTGTTTGTAAATACTTTTCTTTTAACCCATAAACCTCATATCAACAAACCTTCCACACACCATCCACACCTTCACCAAAACCAAACACCAACATATATTACCTCCCTGTTTATACAAACATTTCACTAAGTGGGTGGAGAATTGATCTCTCGACAAGCTTATTTTTCACAAGTCACATTTTGACACGAGTGTTCATATACATACAACATTACATGTATGATCAGATATAAAACCGAATGTGAGTAAACATTGTGAGAACGTGGAGTTTTGCATAAAAAGAAACTCATAAAATACAAACCATGTTTTCCTACGTCACTACATATATTCATATGATCCCCGTTGGTTGTTTTGTTTTTGCATTTTTCTTCGAGGCCACCTTAACTTTTGGGGATGTTGTAGCTTCGGTCTAATAAACCATCACCACTTGGAGAATTTTTACGTTTAGCTTGTTTGAGGGCAAACAAGGTTCAAGTGTGGGGATGTTTGATGTACACAAAATTATACATCAATTATGCATCAAATACTCCATATTTTACATATATTTGTTGAAAAATACTTGAAACCGGTACTTATTGCTTTACTTTTGTTTTCCAGGATCATTATAACCTTAAATGAGCAAAGGAACTAAAACAAGAAGAAAAAGAAGGAAATTCCGCTAAATACTCTCGGAACAGGGGCCATGTCCGAAGCTAACACACCCCCATGACCATCAACATGTGAAGACAAAAGCATGCTTCTAGAAATAGTGCAACATGCCCTCATGTTCAACCTGAACATGCCCCCATGCTTGGCCTCATATAAAGACAAAAAGTATATGTCTCCTGAAAGGAAGAAACATGGGCCGTGCTCAACTCCAACACGCCCCCGTGGTCAAAGACTCTGACGTACTTGCGCATGCGCATTAATTACTCTGACAACTTGGTCGGACATGGGCCGTGCTCAACTCCAACCTGCCCCCATGCTCAAACTACAACCTGCCCCATACTCAAACTGCAACATGCCCCCATGCTCAAAACTGCAGCATGCCCCTGTGCTCAGCTTCAACATGCCCCATGTTCAGTTCTAGAATTTTGCCTATAAATAGAATCACTTGTTGCATTCAAAAGGGGCATCCAAACTTGAATCAAAACTTGATAAAAATTAGTATCACATCTCCCAAATTCAAGTATTTTTAAGGATGAAGAAAGGCTTGGAAGATTCAACAAGATTTGGAAAAGAGCATTATCATCTCCATACATCTTTAATAGAATTCTTGGTTAGATCATTCTAATTACCATTAGTTTTATATGCTCTTGTGTTTCTTGATGTTTTGATTATGCTCATTATGAGCTAAACTTCTATTTACCACCATGATTTGTGATGAAACTTGACTAGTTTAATGATTGTAATAAACATGTGGTAATTATCTTTGAAGCAATGACACATGCATGATTATCTTTTGGTGAAAAGTTATGTTTAAATGCTCGATTAATGATTTCAAGATTAACAAATGATAATCCTTTTTAAAACTTTAAATTTCTATCATTTGTTTATAAATTGTGTGCATGCATACAACATGTAGCCTTTAAACTAGAAATGGTAAATGGGAGTCTTGAATCATTATAAAGTCTTTGCTCATAACTTCCTTGTGTTATATTTGAAAAAAGAAGACACTTGTTGTCACACCCCGACTAGCACAATGCGGAAGCGTAAAACGGGAATGTAACAGACACCTCTGATATCAACACATTGTTTATAAAGAAACATTACAAACTAATTTACATATATTACATTTCTTCGTTCTATCATTGTTTTACAGTCTAGGCGATACAAACAAAACTAGTTCGTTAACTATACATTCTTACTACTATCGTCCTTGCTTCTATTCACGTAGCATCAACCACACACCTCAGGCAAGTAACAGGTCACCAAATCATTCCAATTTAGGTATACCTGAAAAGCAGTTTAAAACGGGTCAACTACTAGAGTTGGTGAGTTTCACGAGTTTCAAGAAAACAGTAATGAGTGTTCACAAGTCAACACTTGTAATCATGAAATAAGTATGTATGTATGTAAATGATGTAATTATGCTAAGCTACAGTGAAGCCTTGATTGTTTGTGCTGCGTGCATCCATTTCCCACGCCCAATCAACCACTGTGGCCCCCTTTCCGCCCACAATATGCCCCAAGTAGCTATGTCTAACACTACATACCGTGTTTGTATATTAATGGTCATGTGCAAACGGGGTAAAGTCTCAGCAACACATGACGGCTCCGTTTGGGTTTGTCAAACCAATAGTATTATTCACAAGCCACCGGCTCGAAGTTAATCACTGTGTTAGTGGGGACTTTCGTGTGTTAGCACTTAGATAATTCACATCAATACATGTTTCAGGTATGTATATGTAATCAAACATGCTTTTCACCCCCAAAAGTTCGTAAAACAGTTTAGAAGTGGGGTCATGAAACTCACGGTTTAGTAGATAATCAGTACTGTATCAGCTCGTGGTTTGTTCGGTCCGCTATCAGTAGTTCCAATAATCAATATTATAATAATATTAATATTTTAATATTATTATAATCTCAATACTAATATGGGCTGTATAACTAATCTGGGTACAGTTGGAACGCCCAGAAAGTGGCAATAGGCTTAGGTTGTGATGCTGTTCAATGTCTAATACTTAAAACCGAACTTGGCTCAGATTCCCGTTTTCCCAGCTGAGCCAAGTTGTTCGTTTAAGCGTTCAGAAAACAGTTATGGGAAAATAAGCTTGGGTAAATGTATTGGTTAACGAAATGACTAAGTTATAAAGAAATATCACATACTGCGGTCCCGGATTAGCCATGGGGCCCGTTTCCGTTTATTCAGTTTGATTTGAGAAGAAACGCGCACAATCCACCCGGATTGTCCAGGCTTCTCATAGAAAAGTCGTTTTTACTTAATTAGTCCAAAAATATGATTTTTTTTATTACTCTTGGTGTTTTGATATTCCCGCAGGTTCGTTAATCGCGAACTTATCGGTTTTTATAAAAACTGAATTTGTTTAATATTCAAATTAGCATAATTAATTAACCGTTAATCATTAAATTATGAAAATTTAGCCACTTATCAATTAAAATATGTATATTTTTATAAAAATATTTCTGGAATTATTTACTGATTTATTAATTTATAAAAATTCATTTTATCAGCTATATTTCGCTTGAAAATCGTCCGTTTACCCCAAACAATTTCCAAAAATTTCACAAAAATTCCTGAATACTCAAATCATGTCCAAAATCAACCTGTATCAATTTCAGAATGTAAAAAACTCGTGCGATATTCTTTTTGGCCCAAATTCGGCCATAAAAATTCACACGAACGCATATAAACAAAACACCTTTAAACTTCTCCAAATGATCCCAAAATTCATATGTGATCAAAATACATAAAATCTGAGTTCCCAGAAAAATTTCATAATTTTTGAAGTATTTTAGCTATTTTTCCTAAATAAACGTCCCAATTCGGTAATAAATTCGCCAAATATTCTCGGATGGTCGAAAAATTACCAAATTTAAACAGGGACTCATTGAAAATAGTCCCTGATGTTCCTGAAAAATTTCAAGGCCTAAAAATATGCACATCACAACCATAACCTAAACAGCCCGTAAGCGAGTGTTTCGGCATTACCTTAGCGGGTTTGGCTCGATTCCGACTTTCTAATCAAGTTTTCAGGTTCTTGTGCTTCTATTCAAGCTAGATACAAGTCCTATTTCACAAACCAAGCAATTTTTCATCAACATAACAGCCCATTAACTTAGGGTTTCGGCCAGTGCACAAAAACGAACTTTTGAACCGTAAAAACGCCGTTTCAACCCTTTAATCCGTGTTTATGGCCAAAAAAACTACCAAACCAGGTTTCCTACCATGTGTATGATCAAAACATGTTTATGGACCATTTTTGGGATTTTTACATGGTTAGGAATGATTTTTAGTAATCAAGACATGTTTTTATGGTATTAATCAAGGTTAAACAAGTACAAAAGTTACTTATTTAAGCTCCTTACCTTAGGATTTGAAGGATTTTGGAAAATCAGGTTTAGAGCTGCTTGGAACTCAACTTCTTATAAATTAGAATGAATAAACAAGCTTGCAAAACAAGTTTTATAAAAAGAATGGGGGGTGGGGTGGGCTGCTCCGATCGGAAGGCTTATGGGCCCATTTTGGCCCAAGTTTCTGATTCTAAAGGCCCAAAAATGAAAATCCCAGTCCAAATTTAGTTCGGGTTCGGTTTTTGGCGCGAAAAACTTATCGGGTGCGTTAAACAGTGCGAAAACGAGTGTTTTTCGGCTAGTTTTGAGTAAAATTATAAAAACATACTATATGTTTGTAAAAATCAAAAATATTTTCACGGATCGCTTAAAACATGTCAAAGAAGTTTTTGGCAAGTCTTTTTCGGCTTAACGGATGATAAAATGCTTGGTTTGTAACTATCTTTCACGTTTAAATCTATAGCGGGTTGTTGAACGAGCATGTTTTCGTTTAACTTGTTTGTTATCAAACTAGGGCCATATTACTAATATTTTAGCTTGTATAGATCGCATATCACTTATAAATGGCCCCCCGAGATATCTGGGTCATAACCCGACCCGTTCGGTTAATCGTTCGTTTGTTACGCAAAAGGCGTTTATTTGCTTAATCGGTAAATACGTACTGAGGTGTACCTTGTTTTGGCTCAAATGTCACACTTTTCATAATCAATCTAACTAGTCGTAATATCTTTAAGTTATTTTTAACGCAAAATACTTAGGTTGTTATGTTAGTCTTGAAAGATTATAAACCAAAAGAATGAATGAATATTGTCTATTTTAATAGATCTTAGGTGGGTTATTTGTTGTTCATTTAATCTTTCCAAATGATTGTTAGATTTGAATGTCATAAACATGAAATAGAATCTAATCGTTATATGTTTCTTAAGATTATCTAACTTATATTATGCATGGCTCACGGTGATTAGTTTGTAAATTGTTCATTCTAGTTTTCCAACATGTCATGAGAATAATTGTCTTTAACAAGATGTTATTCTATTTTTATCTAAAAAGCGAGTTTATCACATGTTTATGAAATTCGTCATCAAATAGGGACAAGTGGATTCCAAATTATGATGGTAGCCTTTATTACTTTATTATCTCGTTTCGACTTTTTAACTTGTTTTATTTAAGCAACTAGTTTTAAAATTACTTTTAAAATAAATGAAAAAACTTTTAAGATCACTTCTTATGGTTATTTTAATTGCAAAAGATTAGTATTAAAATTTACATGTCCACAGATTGATACTCGGTTCTTACCACGACTATATTACATATACGATTGGTACACTTGCCATTTGTGTGCGTTTTATTAAGTTTAGGTGAAAACCATTTTTAAAACCCGATTTCGTGTGAAAAATAACCAAATGTTTATATATACATCACATGCACATCAGCATGCTTACCAGGTCTATCACAAAACACTAGCGATGTATGTTAGGACAATTTACACCCGTCCGACCTCCAGTCGAGTTATAGCAGGCGGGGTTTGTCAAACCCAGTAGTACTACTTAAATTTCCCCGCGATCCCATCCTAATGGTTCAATGACTTTAAGTGATATGAGAGCATCTAGTTTACCATTGTGATATATAAGAAACTACATTAATCCAAAGTAAGTCGCTGCGTTTTCCTTCAAAAAACCGGTATGTAAGTATGTCTGTGTTTTCAATCCAGAAAACAAGTATAGGCAAATGTTTTGTGTTTTAATTCTAGAAAACAAGTAAGGAAAATGCTTTGTTGTTTTCAATCCAGAAAACAAGTATACGAATATAGTTTTGTTGTTTTCAATCCAGAAAACAACTAGGAAAAAGCATGAACTCACCTGGTGAAGCATGCAATAGACATTCCTCAAAATCAAAAGAATGCACTTGGCTCGCTTACTTTTACCTAGTACAAGAGTTTAATTATGAGAATGCGTTCATGCAACTAGACAACCCAAGTGTTCAACAACACATAGTTCTATCGTTCATGTAATGACTCACGATACAACAAGTTTGACCCATTGGTGATTATATTAATGCCATGAATGAAAAAAATTTCTAACATAATTCATACATTAAGTATTGCCCAAAAAATCAAGCATCCCATCATATAACACAAGAACAGATTCTGGATTTATAAGACAGATTTTAGCATGCAAAGATGTATTTTATTACATAGAAATAAATTATGAAAATTTTACCACAGTTGAATAAGTATATTAGGTTTCTAAAACTATTTTTTATCATATTTTTCCAGTACACAAAAAAATCATAAAAATTTATCCAACACAAAAAGGTACATGCAGCTATTTTAGTGCGAAACAAAAGGGTTTTATTTGTTTAAAAATTAATATCAAACCAAATTAAACGATTCCAATTGGGTTAGAATCCTAACTCAATATATAAAGTCCCATAAGTGGAACAAAACCATTTGGACTTGTCATAAATGAGTTATGATGTCGGAAAGACAGACCATAATTTGGCTCCACACATCAGCTTTGACACATGTTTTTGTAACTTCTGGAAACTAGACTCAAATTATAACATCATGGAACCAAGAATCAATCAAAAAATGTCAATTATCATCGAGTTACAAACCAAACAATAAACGAGTACGAATCTCTTGGGTTCCAATTCATCAATCAACATCATAATCATCAATATTACAGAGGTTTAGCATCTAGGGTTTCACAATAACTCATCAAAAACATGAAATCAACGCATAAAACTTACCAACTATTGTTAGGAATGTTGAGAATCACTCAAAGACATCACCAATTGCAAGAAACAAGATTGGATCGAAGGTAAATTAGGGTTAGAGGTGTTGAAATCGTGAGAGAGAGGGAGAGTAGGAGAAGACATGGCTGATTTTGGGTTTGGTATTTTTGTTAATATTATATTTAATCATAATTACAAGAATGGTACTCATTAAAACTAGTTTTGGCTTTAAACGAACCTTTTAACACCAAACCGGGTTATAACGAATCGATATAACTAAAATTATAACCAAAGTTTATAAAACAAAGTCTCGTTGTTACTTCGTAAAATATTATTCTTGTAAAAGCTGAAATCATATCAATTACGTGCAATAGTTCGCAATTTCATGAAACAAGCTATGAACTAAACATATAATGATTTAACATGTAATTCGCACATATAATGTTATAAACGTATGCTTGAGGTATTATTTTTATATAATAACTAACAGAATGTTAAGCGAGCACAACCTACTAAATCATGTAACACATAAAATCATTTAACACATAACAATTATATCCGAATTATTTAAATCTGTCTTATTCGACATTAATCACCAATGCGTACTAACGGACTTGTGTGTGTGAATTGTTACTGACTCGTGTAAATGCTATGCATGACGTGTAAGATAACGGAGTTTGGGATGATAGTGTTAACATGAAAGTGCAGGGTGTCACATCTTAGGCTATCTGTAGTGGAGGGGTTACAAAATGGGGTGATCTTTAACATGTGGTAAAAATGGGCGATATATAGCCCATGGGGGCGGTGTTGTATCACACAAAATGCCCCACCCTCCAATCATGATCGCCACATCATTATCATCATTACACAACCCGCTGGAAAATTCCCGCCCCCCCCCCCCCCACTTACCGCCCCTTTGTCGCCTAGGGGGCGATGTTCTCGCCCTCTTCGCCCCTTGTCGTCCACATTTGTAGCCCCACTAAACATGGTGTCACACCCCAACCTAAGGTGGAAATGCCAAGGTGCGAACCGTTGGTTCACAGCTCACAAGGTACAATCATATAATTTAAATATGATAATATCTAATTATTTATTTATTACAAAATTTCAATCAAGAACACAAAGTTTAACAAATTACCAAAATAAACATAGAACACAAATATCTTTTATTTTATTATCTAAGTTCTCTCTAAGTGTTTCTTCACATTTGCTTCAAATTAAATGATAACCTGCAAATGCGTACAAAATAATATAGATTTGTCAATACGAGGTTGAGTGAGAAAAGTCACCAGTTTTGATATAATAATAACGTATAAGTAATATTACAATATCTAATTATTTATTTATTACAAAATTTCAATCAAGTACACAAAGTTTAACAAATTACCAAAATAAACAAAGAACACAAATATCTTTTATTTTATTAGCTAAGGTCTCTCTAAGTGTTTCTTCACCTCTACTTTAAACCAAATGATAACCTACAAATGCGTACAAAATAATATAGATTTGTCAACACAAGGTTGATTGAGAAAAGTCACCAGTTTTGATATAATAATAATGTATAAGTAAAATGAGCAAAACTGATATTCTGAGTATAAATCAATCAAACCATGAGCAAATAGTTGTGTCAGTTGACCATTACCTAGCGAATCGGACTTTGGTTACAATGACAAGCAAATACAAATGTGGGTGCCGGTTGATCATTGCCTAGCGAATCGGGCTTTGGCTAATCGGGCTTTGGCTACTAAGACAACGTATGATGATACTGTAATGTGATTATGATGGACCTATCCGAATGCGATAAAGTAAACAATTAAGCAATTAGCATTTAACTGATCAACACACGATATTTAAGTTTGCTAGTTGTGCATATATAATATATAAAATATGAAATAATACTTATAAGTACGCAAGTGTCCCCAAAACATTTAAAATTTGTAAAAAGTGGGGAATGACTTTTCACCTTGACGATTAAACTAATAAACCGAGAGATAAAATAACCGAACAAAGTTAACGTGACAAGTGTTCTGATCCAACTAGACCTGAAACTTATAAAAAATAAAATAGAGTCAAAACCCAGAACACGGCCACCAGAATCAATCCAAATGGACATATAGAACTCCGGTTATGAGATTTTTAGTAAATAAGTGAGCTGGTACTTACCAGAACCCTGATGTGCTAAAAGTAGTCTTAATAATTATTAACTAAAATTGCGCTAATCTAGACACTAAGTAATAAATTCTAGACTCTTAAACTTAACTAAACTACTAATCGGAAAGTGAACCGATCGACTCTAGTACAGCTAAGTAAGTCCGGATATCGAACCCACGAGACTCTTTTAATTACGTATACTGGCTAAATTAGACTCAACTACAGACACGACTATTTATTTATTATTTGTGTAAGGGGGTTTTACTAATAAACTAATTTTAAACTAATTAAGAAAACTAAAGACGACTAAACTTAGAACTTGGACTTAATTCAGATGATGATAAGATAACTACCTAGAATCACCTAAATTTCAGTTGTTAACTAATCGGGAAAATATTTAGTTATGGACTGGGATCGTAAAATAGACACCTAAGAGAAAACCCGAACATGACCCCTGACCCTTCTCAAGAGACACCTATGGGTTTCTAATAAGTTTCAACGCACACCAGTATTAAAAATCAAGTTTCCTTACGGTCACCTAATTATTTATGACTTAGTTCCTTTAAACGAAATCCAACCTTACAGCACGGAAATCAAAGTCAGTTTAATATATTTAATTGATTCAATAGACAATAATTAAATAATAAAACCTAGACGGACTTCTTAAGAAGAACTAAATCTAGCAAGATCAAATAATAAAGATCTATCAATAACCTAGTACATTACAGTTATTTAGGTTAGCAGTACACTTAGGTTTAATTAATTAATAATTATTATTTCTATGATCTTAATGCATATCAATCATAAAATAGTCAAAATCACAAAGTAGATAGCCTAATAGCAACCTATCATAATGACAAACAATAATCAAGGAAACTATGGAATAATAACAATCAATTAAGCAATCCTAAGTATCCATATGCATCAATTTAATATGATTAACTCTTTTACTAAATCATAAAACCATAACAATAAATAATCCCAAATCAAAACACAAAGTCAAAGTAGGTTCATCATAAGCGTAGGCAGTCTATAATGATTAGCCTAGCATCATAAAATAAAACAAAACAATAATAAAGGAATTCATGGTGAAAAATAAAAGAAAAGAAAGATTAAAGGCGATAAAACACGTGGTCTTCGTTCTTGATCAATATGCTCGCCACTGTATGATTCCAATCCTTCAAAAACTCCAAAAGATCTCCTCTTGAGCTCTCAAAATCGTATGGCTCTTCAGGTTATTTTTAAGGTTGAGTTTAGGGGTGTTTATATAGGAAAATACAAGTCCAAACCCTAAATATCACGGAAGATTCTGGAAGTGAAGCCCATATCATATTTCAACTCTTAACGGTGCCTGATTATATAGACATAAATAGAATAATTAATAATCTTCATTGATTTTATGATTAAATCACTGTAGGAAAAAATTAGAAATATGATAATATTATTTGTGTCCTTATTTAATTAATTTTCTTTCTTAATCACAAAAAACTCACGAGATCTTTACCAAAAATACAACTTGATTTATTATTGTTCAAATGATTTATTGTGATATGATAAAATTCATACTTTACCTTATTTACCCTTAAGCTTTCTATATTTCAAATATGAATTCATTAAAAGTAATTATTAACCCAAAAACTATTCAACATGTAAGAAATACTTATATAATTTTATGTATATTTTAGGCCTCATCAAACCCGAACAGCGAGTCGGGATTCGGGTTTTGGTTAGTACACTCAAAATCTCAAAATAAACATAAAGTCTTCTGGCCCGAACATTAATTTACTAGAAGGTTGAGTAGTTGAATAGTCAAAGAATTTGACTATTATGCCTTTAAACGGGTCGGAAAATAATTGACCGACAAACCCCATCAATCAGTAGAATTGATTGAGGAATTTTGTTAGTTAGATAAAAAACAACTTTTTTCATGAAGATAACTTACCCAAGCGATAAATGGAACAAGAGATAATCGAGGTCAAAGTGGTCTTGAACAGCAAGGTTAAACCGTAGGTGAAAAAACTTGAACCTACTTTATGAAATTGAGAAAGGAGAAGGAGAATTTCATGTTATAGAAGTGATGGATGCTGTATTCAATAGATTTTAGGGTTTAAACATGTTTTGATTAAATACAAACCCCTTATATTCTTTATTTAGTTACTAACTCGTTTAAGGAAACCGAATAATCAATTTTTATGACAAAATCATGTCCAATATCTTAAAGATCAAATCTTGAGCATAAAGAAAATGACTTGGGTTATTTTAAAACACTAATTGATATATCTTGGAGCTTAAGTTTCGTTAATTTAGTCAAAAATATGAAAAATATGGCAAAATTAGTCCCCGTGCTTACAAAAATGCGATTTTTAGCCGTTTTAAGCAATTTTGAAAGTTGTTAAGGACTATTTGGCATGATTGAAATTTATAAAATTATAAAATAAGTTAAACCAAGTTAAATACCAGTAAATGCAAGTTTTAAATAGTTCGAAAGATCCGAATTACATTCTTGAATTGGTTTAAAAATAAACGAATACAAATATGAAAAATCCGAGATGTTACACATGGCCTTAGGGACCACCTCTAATACTCGACATTAGTACAGGTTTTTTTATCGGCAAACTTTTTTTTAATCATTGTTGTTTGTGAAACTTGTACCCAAGAGCTCCCCTCCCATACCCGGTTATTTAAAGGTGTTGCCTTTACCAATGAATCATGTCGAAAGAGATGTGAAATTTATATATCAATATGTATAAATGAAAGAGACATTGTGCAGTTATACAAGAATGTATAAATGAAATTTATGTAACAATATGTACAAAGAGCAAAGAGACAGGAGAAGCTACACTACAACAAATCTTGTCTGGTATGACGAACCCTATATTAAAGACAATTGTCGTTGCTATAGATCACCTATAGCGACGACTTGTCGTGGCTATAGGGCTTGACAAATTTGTTTCCATGGTAAACCCTATAACAACGACAAATTGTTGGACTTATTTTGTTGGGTCTCAACATATTTTGTTGGGTGATCTCAATTAAAATCCAGTTGGGCTTATTTTGTTGGGTCTCAACATATTTGTTAACAAGGATTTAAACAATCCCTAGCTAAAAGTACATGGAGGCACATGAATTAGCAGCCACCTTGAGTCTTTCTTTCTTCCTTCTCACCAATGCATTCATTGCCTGTTTGAAAAATAAATATTAGCAGGATCAATTGCATTATGCAAAAGAGGTTTTCAGATGCAAGCAAGTTATTACATGAAGTGGTAACAATAAAGAAAAAGAATATGCCATGAATTATGCGTGGGAAAAAGAATATGCCATGAATTATGCGTGGGGTGTTCGGGTTCACGTATCTGACAATTTGACATGAATATCGAGTGCGGGTCGAACCCACCGACCCTGCAAACACGACCTTTATATCACCCCTAAATTGTAGAATAACCCTGAATATTAGGAGCCAATAAACTTGGTTTTCTAATACTGTTACATTTTCTAATACTAGAGGGACTAAGTGCAATACCAAAATGATGCATTGCATAATTTCCTAAAGCAAGTTAAGAAATTCAAGGTTACATCGTGTTCAGTAAGTAATTATTGACAATCTAAAATCAAAAATCAAGAATGGCATCACCATTTAATAAAAAAAAGTTATATCTCTAAATGGGTATAAACATGTCAAATGTTTCTGAAATAAAATAAAGGAAGAAGTTTGGGTTATGTTATATCTCTAAACGGGTCAAACGAATGAAAGTTGGCCAAAATGAATTTTTTTACGCATAAAACCCCTCTAATAATTGAAACACAAAATATTTGATACCCCCATTTTTCCACATCTATATTTTGTCAAATAGTCAAACAAAGAATCAAGCCAAAGCAATTATCATCTTGGTGGATTGAATCTAAGGTTTATAATTCTGCAAGTTGTTGAAAAACTTGCAGTACAAGCTAATGTTAAACACAACAACAATTGTTAAAACCTTAAAGAAAAAAAGACACTAACAGCCCTGGTAATATAATGTCATTAAACAAACTTTATAATGGCGACAAACGAACAACTACCATAAAAATTGAAGCAATGAACTTCTCGGGAGGGGGGAGCACCTTTGCTTGTTCGATGCCAATTACCATGATCATCGATGCAAGTCAAAACAGTCCTTCTGTCAATAGTCAACATGATAAGCAACAAACATTGGGCCTGCCAAATCAAATCAATTGATTGATTGATTTCAGCATAAAATCAAAATTTAAATATAGTATTCATGGTGTAAATATAGAAATTAATTTACATATTTGAAGGAACTTGACATGAATTGGGGTGACGGAACATATTATGCAGATTTGGGTCTACTGTAATGCAATGAGCGATTCTCATTTTTCTCTGAAGTTGCATCATCGATCGTCACCTATTCCCTCCTTTTTTTTTTTTTTGCAAATCAGTGTTCATATTTGCTTGGGTTTCAACAAACTTAAAAACAATAATCATGGACAATAGTAGCTCGTTAAGCCCCCGAAATCGAGATAGAGATTTACGGTTTATCATCCAAAAGCCGAAGAGTCACTATCACTAACGAAGCAATCAGAACAATCGTCTCCTAATATCTGAATATGGATTTATAAACCCAAGCATGCAGCGATCAGAGGAAAATTAACAACATAAGCAGTAAACAAACCTTTGATGCGTAGAAGTTGAAGCAACGATCAATTGAATGATATTGATCTCTAGCGAGCAAAAGTAACCAGAAGAAAAAATGAGTGATGAAAGGCCAATTAGGTAATTATAAGCATAAAAGCTTGAAGCTTGTTTTAAACATGGAGTTTTTCTCGTAACTTAAAAGCTTCAAACTATTTCAATCAAACAAGGCTATTTATTGGGTATGGGCTTTTTATTAAAACTATGAAGTTTGAAACTTCTAAAAACTTCCTACCAAACATATCTATAGGGGCCCACCAAAACATACTGTGACATTTGAGCCAAAACAAGGTACACCTCAGTACGTATTTACCGATTAAGCAAATAAACGCCTTTTGCGTAACAAACGAACGATTAACCGAACGGGTCGGGTTATGACCCAGATATCTCGGGGGGCCATCTATAAGTGATATACGATCTATGCAAGCTAAAATATTATAAATATGGTCTTAGTTTGATAGAAAACAAGTTAAACGAAAACATGCTCGTTTAACCACCCGCTATAGATTTAAACGCAAAAGATAGTTACAAACAAAGCATTGTATCATCCGTTAAGCCGAAAAAGACTTACCAAACACTTATTTGAAATGTTTTAAGTGATCCGTGAAAATATTTTTGATTTTTACAAACATATAGTATGCTTTTATAATTTTACACAAAACTAGCCTAAAAACACTTGTTTTTCGCGCCAAAAACCGAACCCGAACTAAATTTGGACCGGGCTTTTCGTGTTTGGGCTTGAGAAATCAGAAACTTGGGCCAAAATGGGCCCAAGGTGGGCCCATATATATCCCGATCGCAATAGCAACCCCCCCCCCCCTTTAGTTCTTTCATATTTAAACTATATACAAGATATTTTAACCTCATTTTCTTGAAAACTCTGGATACAACTTCTTCTCCAACCAAAAACAGCAAGAAAACCTAAAGTAAGAGCTTAAATAAGTAGCTTTTGAATTTGTTTAAACTTGTTTAATACCATAAAAACATGTCTTGGTTACTAAAAATCATTCCTAACCGTGTAAAAATCCTAAAAATGGATCATAAACATGTTTTGATCATACACATGGTAAGGAACCTGTTTTCATAGTTTTTTTGGCCATAAACACGGATTAAAGGGTTGAAACGACGTTTTTACGGTTCAAAAGTTCGTTTTTGTACACTAGCCGAAACCCTAACTTAAGGGCTGTTATGTTGATGAAATATTGCTTGGTTTGTGATATAGGACTTGTACCTAGCTTTCTTATAAGCACAAGAACCTGAAAACTTGATTAAAAAGTCGGAAACGAGCCAAACCCGCTAAGGTAATGCCGAAACACTCGCTTACGGGCTATTTAAGTTAAGGTTGTGATGTGCATATTTTTAGGACTTGAAATTTTGCAGGGACATCAGGGACCATGCCAATAAGTCCCTGTTCAAATTTGGTAATTTTTCAACCATCCGAGAATATTTGGCGAATTTATTACCGAATTGGGACGTTTATTTGGGAAAAATAGCTAAAGTACTTCAAAAATTATGAAATTTTTCTGGGAACTCAGATTTGATGTATTTTGATCACATATGAATTTTGGGATCATTTGGAGAAGTTTAAAGGTGTTTTGTTTATTTGCGTTCGTGTGAATTTTTACAACCGAATTTGGGCCGAAAAGAATATTGCACGAGCTTTTTACATTCTGGAATTGATACAGATTTTTTTGGGACATGATTTGAGTATTCAAGAATTTTTGTGGAATTTTTGGAAATTGTTTGGGGTAAACGGACAATTTTCAGGCGAAATATAGCTGATAAAATGAATTTTTATAAATTAATAAATCAGTAAATAAATTCCAGAAATATTTTTATAAAAATATACATATTTTAATTGATAAGTGGTTAAAATTTCATAATTTAATGATTAACGGTTAATTAATTATGCTAATCTGAATATTAAACAAATTCAGTTTTTATAAAAACCGGCAAGTTCGCGACTAGTGAATCTGCGGGAATATCAAAACACCAAGAGTGATCAAAAATCATATTTTTGGGCTAATTAAGTAAAAATGAACTTTTCTATGAGAAACCTGGACAATCCGGGTGGATTGTGCGCGTTTCTTCTTAAATCAAACTGTATAAACGGAAACGGGCCCTGTGGCTTATCCGGGACCCCAGTATGTGATCTTTCTTTATAACTTAATCATTTTATTAACCAATACATTTACCCAAGCTTATTTTCCCATAACTGTTTTTTGAACGCGTAAACGAACAATTTGGCCCAGCTGGGAAAACGGGAATCTGAGCCAAGTTCAGTTTTAAGTATTAGACATTGAACAACATCACAACCTAAGCCTATTGCCACCTTCTGGGCGTTCCAGCTACACCCAGATTAGCTATACAGCCCAGTTTAGTATTGAGATTATAATAATATTAAAATATTAATATTATTATAATATTGATTATAGGGACTACTGATAGCAGACCAAACGAACCACGAGCTGATACAGTACTGATTATCGACTAAACCGTGAGTTTCATGACCCCACTTTTAAACTGTTTTACGAACTTTTGGGGTGAAAAACATGTTTGATTACATATACATACCTGAAACATGTACTGATGTGAATTATCTAAGTGCTAACACACGAAAAGTCCCCACGATCACAGTGATTAACTTCGAGCCGGTGGCTTGTGAATAGTACTATTGGTTTGACAAACCCAAACGGAATCGGCCTGGTTGCCGTGTCACATAGCGCCGTTTGCACATGACCATATTTATACAAACAGGCTATGTAGTGTTAGACATAGCTACCGGGGCATGTTGTGGGCGGAAAGGGGCCACAGTGGTTGATGGAGCGTGGGAAATGGATGCACGCAGCACATACAGTCAAGGCTTCACTGTAGCTTAGCATAATTACATCACATACATCATTTACATACATACATACTTATTTCATGATTACAAGTGTTGACTTGTGAACACTCGTTACTGTTTTCTTGAAACTCGTGAAACTCACCAACTCTAGTAGTTGACCCGTTTTAAACTGCTTTTCAGGTATACCTAAATTGGAATGATTTGGTGACCTGTTACTTGCCTGAGGTGTGTGGTTGATGCTACGTGAATAGAAGCAAGGACGATAGTAGTAAGAATGTCTAGTTAACGAACTAGTTTTGTTTGTATCGCCTAGACTGTAAAACAATGATAGAACGAAGAAATGTAATATATGTAAATTAGTTTGTAATGTTTCTTTATAAACAATGTGTTGATATCAGAGGTGTCTGTTACATTCCCGTTTTACGCTTCCGCATTGTGCTAGTCGGCGTGTGACACATACCCGTATATATATATATATGTATATATATGCATATGTGTATGAGAGAGATAGAGAGAGAGAGTGAAAAGTGGAGGGGCCCACCGAAACATCCCCTTACCGCCGGTTTTAACAACCCCCCCCCCCCCCCCCCCGCCCCTTTGCCGCCCCTCGACGGTGTTCCCCCAACACCACCCCTAAGCCGCTCCCCTTTGCCACCCATAGCGACAGACTGACATCTGGGTTCGCAAGGACTATATGGCCCATACTCTATAATACTCTCCTGGTGCAAAGCTCCGCCATTTACATAGCATTAAAGGAGATTCTTCATATGTCGAACCAACATCCAATGTAAGATTCATAAAAAGGTGGTTTATGCAATTGTTTTAACCATTTGCTGGTAAATTTAGACAACGTTTAATGAAAAAAATTTAAATATAAACCCATTTATACTGCATGGATTTGTGAAGAAAATAAAGTTACAAGGATTCCTTTGGGTAAAAAAACTCGATGAAGCTTGTGGATCTACAATGGTCCAACTTATTTAACTTTACCATTTTTAGTTTACTCCATCGTGGATCTTATGTAACGCATTTATCTTTTTACCCTTCACCTATTGGGTTATACATAGACGTTATCTTTCGCAACTCATCTCACCACGTCATGCCAACCAAAAACTTTTCATTGACGCACTCCCTCCCTCTCTCGTAGCAATCCCTTTCTCGATTCATGGACCGTCACCTCTCAACTTGAGAAAAGGCAAGTCTAAACCGTTGATTATATCTTTAAAACATGGGTAAAATATAAACCCTAACATGTTGATTCAATCATAAATAAGAAAATAGACAACATAATAACCGAACTTACTCGTAGAAATTGATATCATAGAGAAGGATGATAATGCCATGATGATTCCTGATTCGGTTCCGTTATAATGTCACTGATTGATGGATATCTTTTAGAGTAAGTTATTGGTGTGTGTTTTCAATTCTATGTAATTGCAATGTGGCATCTAAGGGAAACCCTAATATATATTGGTATGTCCACCAAATAGCGCATGTATCTTATGGGCCCAACTAGGTTATTTGACTAATCATTAAGGGTATGTTTGGTTGGAGGTAATGAAATGAAGGGGGAATGGCATGGGAGAATGAATGAAATGGACAAGGGAATGAAATGGATTATTACCATTCCTTTCTCTTGTTTGGTTAACCTTTGGGAATGAAATGAATTATTACTTTATATTGTTTGGTATCCAAAAAATATTGTAGGAATGAAATAGAAATAATAAAAACACTCCTATCTAAAAATATATTTTTTTACCAAAAAAAAAATCGCAATGGCGATGGTGGTGGTAGCTTTGGCGACGAAAATGGTGGTGTCGATGGCGATGGTGGTGGTGGGCGGTGGTAGGGGTGGCGGTGGTCAAGCGGTGGTAGTATTGGTAGTGATAGCGATGGTAGGGTGGCGACGACGGTGGTGGCAGTGGTGAGGGCAGCGATGGTGAGGGAGGTAGTGGCAACGACGACGGTGGTGGTCAGGTGGTGGTGGCAGCAATGATAGTGGTGGTGGTCATTGTCAGGTGGTGGTGTTGTTGAGAAAGTATGGTGAACGAGGAATGGAATGAAAAAAAAGAAGGAGAGGTAGGAAGGAATGGTTTTAAAGGAATGAGATTTCATGTGTAATGAATGATTTCATTCATTGAGCAACCAAACACCACTTTTTTCCATTCTCACGTAATGAATCATTTCATTTCCACTGTCATTCCTGCATATCAAACGTTACGTAAGATTTAAATGGTAACGAGGCGAGCTTTTCCAACACAAAGGCATAAATGCATCCAACTAAAGTTGTACGAATCTACACTAGAGTTGAAAATGTAGTGTCAGTGGAGTGCTAGATATGTATTAGGTCACGTGGCAGGTCTACAATGTGCCTCGTTAGCTCTTGGTTATTTTTTATATTTAAAACTAGATTTTATCTCCCGTATTACAGGGGTTGTTTTATACTATTCGTTTTTAATATTTATATATGTATATTTGGATTTTAAGTTTATTTATTTTAATAAAGTTAATAATTTATATACTTGAGGTTTGATGATAAAATGGTTTAACAAATAAATGATATATTATAATCCGGTTTAAAAGCTATCTGGATTTGGTGGTACTCATTATCCGTTTATTATCTTTATTATAAAATTGTTTCTTAATTATAAATAATATTTTTTAAATAAAATAGGATATTAATTTTTATTATATCTCTATTTTATAAGATTTTCATATAAAATATTTTATCAGATTAATTTTTAATATAACGAGATGTTATAACTCGTTAAGGAGCTATATGGGTTTGGTGAGACCTTTACCTGCGAATTTGGGTTAAATGCGTGAGAAACCTTCATTTACAAATAAAGCAATCTAATGGCTTGAGAGAATGGTTGTTTTACATTTTTTGTTTTTTAATATTTATTTTTTGGATTTTAACTTTCTTTATTGTAAGAAAGTTAATAATATACTTATGGTTTGATAATGAAAGAGTTTCATAAATAAATGATATGTTATAATCCGTTTAAAAACTATCTGGATTTGGTGACCCATGACCGGCTTATGTTTTTTACTATAAAATTGTTTATTAATTATAAATAATATCTTTTTCTTTTTAAATGGGATATTAAATTTTAGTATATCCCTATTTTATAGGATTTTCATATCAATAATTGGTAAGATTAATTTTTAATTTAATGAGATCTTATAACCCGTTTAAGAGCTATCTGGTTTTGGTAAGACCCGTACCCATGAATTTGGGTTAAATCAATGAGAGGCTTCTATTTAAAAATTAAGCAACCTTGTGGCTTCCATAAAGGGGTGGGAGGCACCACATCGCGACACATAGGATTTTAGGGTTTTCGTTTATATGTATTATAGATATATTAAATTTTGTACCCATAAGCTATGTAGGAGTTCTGATATTGTGTTACGACTTATGAGTGTCAATACCATAACAAACTTATGTTTTTGTACCATAAGATGTACGAGTGCAATTACTATTTTATGAGTGTTGATTATGTACGAGTGCCGTTATTTTTTTTAATTTTTATGCATGTTAATTTTATTTACCACAAGTCGTACTAGTGTCGATACTGCTTACAAGTGCCAATACCGTAACAAAATTATTTTTTGTACCATGAGCTGTAAGAGCAGCTATATTGTTGCCAATTTTGCACAAACGCCGCTATTGTTTTGAGCGTTTACAAATTTATTTTTTGGATTTAATGTCGGTCTCGTAACAAATAAACAAACTTATATTTGGTACCATAAGTTATACGGATGCTGATATAGTTTTACGAGTGCCAATACTGTTTTGGGCGTTTACATATTTATCACCCGTATCGTAACTGACTTAATATGTTATACGAGGATGGATACGGTTTTAGGTGTTTAATAAGTTTAGCAGCAATACTAACGAACGTAACCAATACCGATCCGTGTAGGTGTTGCTATGCGGGCTTTGTTAACTAGTTCGAATCAAAAGTTACCCGACCCAATGATTAAAACCCTAGGCTAAACTCAAAACGGCTCTTCTTCTCTTGTGTCCGTACTTTGTAACCCTCGCCGCCGTGAACCTCTTATCGCCGCCGTTGCACTTTCCATCTACACCGAAGGTAGGATTACTTCTCTATTCAGTTCAATTCAATCGCGGTAAATAAATAAATACATAAATAAACTCTTACTAATTCATAATCTTACTGGACCGACTGTTAATTCTCAATTCCACTAAGGTTTCTCTGTTTTCCTTCTAAATCTAATGATTTTGCATTGCGTGTCATTATACATACGCTGAATCTCATCTAAAAACCCTAATTTTGGAATATGGAAATTGTTCTTGCAATTAGGCTTTTGATTTGGTTTTATAAGCATAAACGAATTAGGTCAAATGCTAATTAGCTTTTGATTTCTGTGAATTGATATTGGAGGCAATGATTGATGATCATTTTATTAGTGTTGTGAAGTTTTTTACTTTTGAAAGAAAGAAAAATCATGTCTTGTTTATGTTAACTTATATATATAATATACAGTTTTTTTGATATTGTTAAGCAGGTTTAAGTCATCTCAGACTCATATTTCATAAATCACAGTTTTGTACAAGAGTAAAGAAAGTCGAAGAATATGGAAGATTGGGGTAAAGCTCTCTCTTTCTCTCCATCCATCCGTGTTGCCTAAATAGATTAGTCGTCGTATAGTTATTTACATTTTTTTTAATCTTTTGCATTGTTTATGTTATGATCATTCTTCATAAATCTGACTTTGCTTTTGTTTTTAGAATCCATCAAGGATGTTGATCTGGGCTGAATAACGTTTGCTAAAAAAATCTGCTAGCCTTGGAATTATACGTGCTATAGATGCATTGTTAATTATATACTTTTTTTTCAATAGTTTGGTTGTATTTAGCTAGCTATCATGGGCGTCCTTGACTTTGACATGAAATATAACTCAAATCATGGAATTTGTAACCAAGTTTTGGCATGTTTTTTTTATCCTTTTAGCTTGATGTGAGCCTGTGAAGTATCACTGGAGGTTCAATTTTTAAAAGTAACACCTACTATAAATATATAGTAGTTTTCTTTCTTCTAGGTCTATTGATGTGCAATATCTAGGTGAAACCTGAGTCAGTTGTTTGTCATAACTTGCAATGTGAGCCATTACGCAAAAGCCTTTTAATATGGTGACTTCATTGGTTGTTTATTAGTGATGACGTGTGCTGGCAGACAGCTGGTTTGTTTGCCTTATCCATTGATACTGCATTCTTTTGTTCTTTTGTAGGTTTTCAAGCTACCTGTGTTTGTATTGCTGCGATCATTATGAATGAATATCTAATTTGTTATTGAAGTCTACATGATTTTTCTAGTAGTCATTAGTTGAAGTATTTTGGACTTTTAAGAAATAAGAACTAGCAATACTTCCCTTAACCTAAGTGTATAGGAAAATATTGCTATATCATGACATAGAGTGAATATTTTTACTGATTGATTTGATTGGTAGTTAAGATTATTACAGGAAATACATGATTTAAAGTTAGCTGAAATATAGATTTTTTTCTCTGTCATGTATTTTGTACGTGTATCACCAGCTACATGTATCTTTTGATAGTATATATTGGCATACATGTCTTAACTATATCATTTGAACGTATCAGAGGATGAGCCAGCTCCACTTGTTTTGAAAAAAGAGCCTAAAAGCATGTGGGAGGACGAAGATGTCGATGAAAATGATGTAAAAGATTCATGGGAAGATGAAGACGAACCTGCTCCGGTACACTTTAATTTCTTTATGCTCAATTTAACTTGTTGAAGCTTAGCATCATCATCTTTATATACACGGATTCCACTTTTCTTTCCTGATTAAACCAAACTTGAAATGGATGATACCATATTTTGTTGTAGTTTTATGATGGAACCAGCATTACTTGTACTAAAAATGTACATTCTTGTGTTTCTTTGTATGTGTATCAGCCACCAGTGGTAGCACCTCCTCCTGTGAAGGCCCCAAAGAAGCCTAAAGCCATCCAAGAAAAGGGAAAGGCTGCTGAAGTTGCACAAGAGGTGCCATTAGATCCTGTAGCAGAGAAGCTTAGACAACAACGGTAGGAACCTTGGATACCTAGTTTTTTTATAATACTACTTTGGAGGCTTCATGCATATTTAATACACTATGGGCTTGACCTGTTTTCATTTTATCAATCTTTTAAAATTCAACTAAATATAAGCAAGGTTTATTCTGAATCAGCCCATTTACCCACATTTGGGCCGGAGCTGCTGCCGACTGCTGTATTCATACAAGGGTATCTGAATTTGAATTGACGAGGGCAAATAATGAGTAACCTGATCTTGGTTTTAAAAAGCACAAACTCAGCCAGAGTCTTTCATGTTTTGACTCATTAAGGCACATGCTGTACAAAAAGCACACTTGATTGTAATAGCCTGGATGTTTTCATGTGTAGAATTGCGGTCTTCACTTCACCATTCATTTTCTTAAAGCTTCTTGATTTTTTCTTTATCTTTTGGTGGTCTTGGGCTTCTATGAAACAATTTGTGCTGCTTTAGTCATTTGGAGATGGTTCAAACATGATGCTGCTAGTCACCGACTCACTTTCTTTACGCATCCTTTTTTCTTTACTCTAATCCTTTTTTCCTTTTCTTGGTTTAAAGTAATTGGCTGTTTTTTAGAGTTTTCAGAAAGTTCATCTAAACTGTCTTTCTTGAACTCGCTCTTTGATGCATTGTCATCATATTGTTGTTCAAATACCTTTTTCTCCTTCAATAATCTTAATTGCGAGATGCAAGTTTTCATTCAATATTCTTAATAGGTAGCCAGCCGCATGTCATCTCTCTCACCATCTCTAAAATCATTAATTTTTACGCAGCAATCAGCGTGAGAAATACACATTATTCAATCATATGAACCAGAGTTCGCATATATATTACGAATGCAAAGTAACTGTTTATAAATATTATTGGTTATTAGAGCATTTACAATGGGTTCTTTATATCTATCCCTGTAACTTAACAAAAAAAACATCTTTCAACTCTAGTTTTTGTTCATCTTTTAAGAACTCCCCACATTCCGTTCTCTATATTTATCTATTTTTAGTTAAATACCTATATTCTTTTAATATTATTTTCTCTCTTTCTTGCACTCTAAAACATGTTTGCAGATGTATATAGTGAGTCTACTCTATATTTAGAAATTCACAAAAGCGTCTCCAAATTTTTTCTATTTTAGAGAATTGGATGTAGAAAGGATGTAGGTAGTTTCTTATCATTCTCTATGTTTTTCTGTAAATTTTAAGGATGGAATATGGTATAGGGGCTTCAGTGTGAGTGTTCTCGTCTCTAAAGAAGTATCTGACTTTGAGTTGATGTGTGCAAATAATGAGTCGGCTGACAAGTGTACAGCTATCCGATTGTTGATTCACATTTAATGTTGATTCACATTTAATCAACTATATATATATATATATATATATATATATTTTTTGCAATGACAAGCTTTTGTCTAAAAATGTTTTAATTTTTTATATCAGTATTATGTGATTAAAAGGAGATAATATGTGGGTCCCATCTTTCCCAGGCTTGTGGAAGAAGCTGATTACAAGAACACAGAAGAACTTTTTGGCAGCAAGAAAGGTGATGAAAAGACCATTGATAATTTCATCCCAAAATCAGAGAGCGACTTCCTGGAATACGCACAACTCATTTCTAATAAACTTCGGCCGTATGAGGTAAATTGAGTTTAATTTTAATGGTTGATTAATTAATTCAAACAACTAAGATTTTTGTTAAATATGCAGAAAAGCTTTCATTATATTGGGTTGCTGAAGCATGTAATGAGATTGTCAATGACCGCCTTAAAAGCTGCTGATGCAAAAGAAGTTTCTTCTTCGGTCACCGCAATTGCAAATGAAAAGTTAAAAGCCGAGAAAGAAGCTGCAGCTGGTAAAAAGAAAACAGGTGGGTCCCTTTTCAAACTAATGCCGGGTTATTACTTTTGAAAGTTTGTAACTTCGATGATGTTGTGTAGGGGGGAAGAAGAAACAGCTGCTGATGGATAAGCCTGATGATGACGCGGTTGTAAATGCTACAGGATATGATGCTTACGATGACTATGATTTCATGTGATTGATAGTGTACTTATAATAATAATAGTTGGCGTCGGGACCTTGTAATTACGAGCCAGGGAATTTTTGAGTCAATCGAGCACCTGTTTTCTCTGGTTTTGGTTTTGTTTTTGTGTCTTGTGTTTGGCTGGATGATGTGTGTTTTTGTGGATCGTATACTGTTTCTTCATGTGCATCTACTACTACAGTTTATTATTGTACACTATTAAGTGAATCTGCTATCGGACTAGCGTTTTGGTATAAACACTTTGCACCTCTTAGCATTATTTGTGGTGGTTATTTCTATAACAAGGATCAACATTATTTGGTGTTCTATTAAAGTGATTCACAATTTCCTAATTACTAAAATAACTTAGCTTTTAATGTTGAAGTTGTTTTTGACCCTTGGAAGTGGTTTAAATGAAGTAACTGTTTGTGATTATTTTCTTCAAGTTTTAAGTAGAGATTATTTTCTTCAAGTTTTAAGTAGAAGAGTCAAAAGAGTGAACAAATAATTTTTCTTTATAGATACTCTGTTCAAATCAACAGAAAGAAGCTATTCGAGTTAGTTTCATATATTTCTTAAAAATCATTTATTTTATAACAAATTAAACATTTATTAGTATGTTTCACAATAGTGAAACACTAAGTGGTTTTTATTTATCATATGCATTTATAAAATAAAATATATTAAATAACCTTTATATTCATTAAACATTTTTTTTATTTAATATCAAATGCTCGTGTTTTATCTGCTAACAATACAATTAGAGGTTTGATTTTCTAAACACAATGAGTTCGGGTCTATCATTACTGAATTTGAAACAGATTCAGGACTTTGGCTTACATCTTATACTTTATTAAAGAGATAGCTTAAAGGGAGTCATAAAATTTTAGGTACTTTACAGATATTTGTTTTTTTGATTAAATCCGTAGTTTTAATGTAATAACATGCGCAAAAAAAATAATTCAATAATATTAATAACCAAAAGAATCTATAAATAAAGATTGTCCACCTATGAATACAAGCTTTAGAATCTTGATAGAAAGTGATGAAGTGATGCATGTAATCATGTATCTTGAAGAGCAAAAAGATGAAATCAGCAACATAACATATTTCATATATGGAAGATGTGACTTCTTAATCAAGTCACTTGTGTCTATTATATTCTTGACCATGATTTATTAACAAGTCCACACAAGTCTACTTGGCAGATAGGAAATTACATAAGAAAAACTAACAGTTACACCCAACTCAACCAACAAGAAATAGGGTCTTCAAAATTTTAATCCTTACTCCTGCAACACAATGAGACAAGTATAACCGTCAGAAAACTTTCAAAACTAAGCATTCACATTCGGTTTAGTTGATCGGTTACATAATTAAATCTAAAGTGTTAAATTGATTATATAAGAATATTATTATTATTATAGTAATCAGAGCCTCACAGGTATTATATCTTTATAAGGCGATTTGGAGGTTGCATGCCTTAAACACACACTGGGCAGAACTTCAAGTTCTGGCCAACCCTATATGAACCTAAATATTTCAGCTTCAGGTAAAAATTGGTTAAGCAAGAAACTGGTTAGAAATTTAAGGCGTGCTTGGTTTGGTTTGTGGAATTAAATGCAATTGGAATTTGAATTAGATGTTAATGTGAGTTTGGTTCGCAAAGTTTGTGGTAATTGGAATCTCAATTCCATTCTTAATGTGTTTGGTTTCTTTGCAAAGGAATTGGAATTAAAATTAATTCCACCGAATTCCTTCATTTAAAATAATTCAACAATCCTTCCAAAATATGAAGAAATCCAAACAAATTAAATGAAATCTCTGACCACTCACCGTTTCCATAGCAACCAACCACCTATGCGGCTATGCCACCACAGCTGTCATCCCGGTGATCGCACCACACCACCCCACCCCAACTAGACCCCGCCACCATCCGACTATTACTGTCACGGCCACCCCACCCACTACCACAGTCGCCCAAGTGGTATCTGGGGGCAGCGTTCGGGGGTGACCGGGTTGATGGCGGAGGTGAGAGTGGGCTTGTCGGGGAAACAGTGGTAGCAACAGGTGGGTATGACTGTGGTGTTGATTCCGATTACCTTATAATTATCTTGTCTGTCAAATTCATTGAACATTCAAAATTCTTTTGTATTCCAGCATTTTAAATCCTTTCAAAAATTCCAGTTCCTTCGAAAGAATTATGCGAACTAAATGCACCCTATGACCCTAATATGTGTACCTCCCACCTGTCTATCCCCCCCCCTCTCTCTCTCTCTCTGCTTCTCCCTCCGTACATCCAGCCCTTTGTTTGTATGTTCACCGGCTCCGTATCTTCTCTTTTGAAGGCCACGCATAATTCTTACATAAGCACACTACAACATCTTAGTCAGGAGCTACTTGAACAACCAATTGAGCTGTACTTATCCTAAGTGATTATTGAACTTAAAAGAGAAATCTTTGATTAGTAAAAGCAACGCCATCATACAAGATGGACAACCTTAGGATAAGACATCAATAATATTTCAAAACCTCATTACAACGAGGCTAAGAAGTATTATCTTAAAGTAAACTCATACTGATCAAGAGTAGAAACAAATAATTTCCACAAAGAGGCTAAGATGGCTCAAATCTAGTAGGTCCCAAGCACCAAGATCTTTAACCTCACCTAACCACAGGAGGGGGTAGGAAACCACCATCTTGGCTTCAATTACAGCATCTCGGATGGGTTCAAGCAGATTTGCATCCGTCTTCATTTCACGACAGAGTTTCGTGTTGTCGCCAAGGTATTTCATAAGCCCTTGAACTTAGACATGTGATCCATTCTACAAAAAAGACAGCTTTAAACTAGCAAATTGTCTAAGATGAAATTGCTTCACCTAAAACCCTAAGAGATTATCCTAAAAATGAAAGTGTCTGGTGATTATGTATTGAGCGAAGAAAGCATAATCACGCAAAGTCTCCCATTTTGTGGATAGGCTAGAGTTTAAGATACACCATTTAATCCTAACCAATTCGATAGTTTCAAGCTCTCTATTCACTAGAATGGAACAAATATGTCAACTTCTAGGGCTCTTGACCCCTACTTTCTAAAGAATATGAAATACCTCGGTGGCAACAAGAATGAAATGAAGAGTGACACCTATGTGTTTGAACGCATCCGAGACGCTGTCTCTAAAACCAAGTTGCTTGCCTAGGCCCCAAAGCAACAGAGAAGTGGTTTCCCACCACACCTCCTAGTGATGTCGAAAACATGCCGGAAAAGGGCAAAACGCAAGATCCATCATTTTTGCTATTAAGTAGTCGTTAGGCAAGAAACAGAAATGTAAACAATCAAAAAAACACAATGATTTGCATGGCTTGGTTGACGCGACCTCCATCTACGAATCCCGTTAAGCTATATCCCTAACTACATTCAGGCTAGGCCTACACAAGTGCCAAGTCCGGTCAACCCGTCAAAGTTCATACTACTTTTCACCAACAATTCAAAACCACTCTCTAAAGTAATCTAAAACATCAAATCCTTCCATCTTTAACCCCTTTTAACACCATTACATATCACAGTCAAATCAATTTGCTTTTCAAAATAATTAGCTAATACTAACAATCTAAATAGTACCTTTGGTGATACTGATTCGAGGTTTGAGACACGCGATTCCAACAACTCAAACTGATTCTTCAACTGCAATTGCAAAAAAATGAAAACTTGATCAACAAAAATGCAGTAAATTGGGGATTTAATGAGTGAGTCAACCTGGCAAGAAAGAGAGTGACGATCGAGTAAGAGATCTTTGTAGACGAAGTTAGCCATGGCAGCAGACGTGGAAGCAAACCCTAACGTGAACCACATCAATCTCATCCTCATCATCTTTCTTTGATTCTGAATTCAACTCACCAAAATGCAAATGTTAAGCACGCAGGTTGTACAATTAGGGCTTCGAAAGATTCTATACTTTACGTTATATTTTGACTGGTATGACCATTATAAAAAAAAAAAAACCGAACCGAAAAAAAAATGGTTCGGTTTTAAACTTTAGCAAAAATTGAAATATCGGCTTTGGTTCGGTTTTATATTTTGTTAAGAACCGAAAAAACCAAACTGAACTGAAATAACCAGAAATTTTGAAATAATCATAGTATCTTAATCGTAACCAATTAAACAAAATCTACGGATGACTATTTGTTTAGTTTTAACATATATGGTATGTTTGGTAAAACTAGCTGGTGGCTTGAAGCTGGTAACTGTAGCTTTTTAGATATATTTATATGTTTGACAGAGTAGCTGGAGCTTTTAACAAAATGTATAAAATGACCAAAATGGGCATAACTAAAAAAATAATATTAAATGTACTTATTTTGGAAAGTTATTTAAGTAATTAAAATACTAAAAGCTTGTAGCTTTGTCTAAATGCTACTAGTAGGAGCTTCAAGCTTTAAGCTTTTTCTCATCATCTAAAAGTTTCAAGCTCTTTCACCAAACAAGACTTTTAATTGAGTATGAGCTTTTCTTTAAAAGCTTAAAGTTTAAAGCCCCTAAAAACTCATTGCCAAACATACCCGTAGTTATAACAAAATGTATTTGGTTTATACATATCTATATCTATACTATATATAATGTATGAATGGATGACAAATTAAGAGACATTAGTTTTAGGGGATTTACAATTTATATAGCACATGGTACTATATACAAAGCATGCTGAAGAAGGACAAAATGGTCTTTCAAATATAAAATCCCATATGAATTTTCAATTCTTTGAAAATATTTACAATTTTCACCCTACTCTACTAAATTTTTGTTAAATTAAATGATACTTACAAGTTTGGTCCCTCATCTTTCATTATATATTTTATTTTAATTTTAAACCAGCTTTCTCCCATGATTTTCAAATGATCATGACTTTTTATATGTTAATATTTTTTTAAAAAAGTTATACAATAAAAATGAAAATTTTATTCTCTTTAATTTAAGTATTATATTGTTGCAGTTTATTTCAACTAAAAAAAATAACATGTTACATACGGTTGTTCACAACTCGGTTTTGACGATTTTAAGTTAAATATGTGAGACAAACCGTTAGTAACGATTTTTTGTTGACGAAAATCGAAACTAAACTATTATAATTAACACCGAAAGTTAAAGAAAAACGAACTGTGAAACCTAACCTATGGCCTATTTAAACGATTTTAAAGTTTTAAACCGAACCATGAGCACACATAATTATTACGTGATTATCAGAGTCTGTATTCAAACACCCTGCCGCATCAGAAATTATATTATAAAACGCTGATTTAATTAAAGAATATTACCGATGATGATACTGTGATATATTTGTATTATGGTGTTGATTTCAACTATTCAGAAATTACAATTTTGATCCTCGTAGCTTGCTGACTTGTATGATGGTTGGTACTAGGATTTGATGTCCTATTTTTTGGGTTAACTTTAAAGGGCAAGTAAGCGATGATGCTCATTAAGGGTGTAAACAAACTGAGACACGTTGTCTCAAGCTTTAGCTTGAGTTCAAGCCTCATATAAAGCTCGTTTGGATCATGATCACAATGGTGAATTGGCATAAACGAATTATTTAGCAAAACAATAAATTACGTATAAACTCTCCGAATTTTGTTAAATAAGAAAATAATTCAAAAGCTTATTTCCATTATCGATATATATATATCCAAACATAAACTCGAATAGACCACAACTAAGATTCCTATTAGTTATCCTCTAAGTAATAATAATATTAACATAGATAATTAATTAAAACTTAACATAAATATCCATAACCCTTTTAATTAAGGAAAATTCCATATTTTAGGAGAGAGAAACCATAAATGATCTATTTAATTTGAAAATTCCAAATAGTTAATGCAAATCCGTAGAACGTGACACATTTGTAATAGCGTTGACAAGTTTCAAAAACCAATAATAACATGTGAGCTAGCTTAAAAAGATGGCGTCCAAGACAAATTTGAACTCAAATTACTCATTGAAGAAATATTTCCATATTTTGAGACTAAATGACTTTAATTTGAAGCTTGTGACTTCTTAATATTATATAATTATATTTACTTTTACTCATATTTAGTTTTTCATTTATAACTTTTAAAATATATAGTTTTACAAAATTCCAAATAAGCTGTTGAGACGCGTTTATTTTTATATATGTGCTGACAAAATTTTTATTAAAAACTGAGTCGGATTAAGTTTTTATTGAGTGTTTCGACATAAATTTGGCCAAACTCGATTTTAAGTAAAATTTCTATCGGCGTGTAGATAAAAATAAGCTTGTCTTAGTTGTATATTCAAAATTTTTTAAAATCATACATTTTAAAAAGTTATAAGAGAAAAACTAAATATGAGTAAAATTAATTATAATAATAAAATATAAAAAAAAACAACAATTTCAAAACTTTGTTCAAAGACGTCGGATTCAAAAAAGATGGATTTTAAAATGATGTTTTTTTTATGAAAGTTGCCGGAGTAGGCAAGTTTTGTTCAAAAGTTGTCTGAACCAACGGATTTGAAACGTGGCTGGTTTTGATTGACTAACAAAACCCATCGGTTAAGATGAATTTGGTTTAAAACTTGTGTCCGTCACCCTTTTTGATGAACATATATTGAATATTCAAATAAAATGGGCCAAATGATATTTCTCTCTCATAAACTGGAGTATTTTGAAAATTTTTACTTTAATTCATCTTTACTTAGTACTTCAAAAATTACTAGGTTATTTACCCGTATACGACACACGTGGAAATATAGAAATCGTCATGTAAATAAATATATAATTTCAAACGACAAGTTATTTTTTAACATATTTTTTGAGACATCAACATAATTTCTAATTGCAATTCATATTCATACGCTAACGAAGTATTAAAACACATAAACTTACAAAGAATAATTTTACATAGTAGAATCTTTACAAAGAAAATATAAAACTTTAAAACATAAACTTTATAAATTTTAAAAATTAATATTACCAGAAAACAAACAAACTTCACTAACATTAGTGTGGAAAGCAAGCAAATTAAAAGATAAGCATCTATGAAAGATTCTCAATTAATATTCAATAATGATTCGGGCTTCTTTTATTTCTGGACTGGGAACACAGTTGATGACATAAACAATCATACACTAATCTAACAAACATTGTGACTAACTGACTACGAAAACTGTTTTTACATTTCATATGAAAAGTCTTGCACCCTAATACACTGAAGCACGCCCAAAGCGCATTTAAAAGCATAACCAAATCGAAACCTTTTTAAAATTACATGTTTTACCATATTCAAATCGCTACGTTTTGAGAATGACCAATTTTAACCCAAACCAAATCGATATCTTCTAAAATTAACCTGTTATGACCCGAGCCAAATCAATATGATTTTAAAAAGACCCGTTGAAACCCGAATGAACTCGATGCCTTTTTATATTGACTCGTTGACCAGAACTAAACTGATACCATTTTAAAATAACTCATTTTGACCCGAGCCAAAGCAAATCGAAACATTTCTTAAATGACCCATTTTCATAAATGAAAATTGAAATAGCACACTTGAAGTCTAAAAAGAAAAATGAAGAGTAACACATACAACGCTCTTAGCTTTTGAAATCCTTTCTATCAAATGCGAGTTCATTATTACTGATTATGAAGATCCAAAAAAAAATATAAAGCTTCAGTTACTTCAACACACTTGAAAGTTGAAACTCATGAGAGTCTATCACTTTATTTGCGAGACCTTCATATTCTTTTTCATATTTCAATAGACACTAAAACAAAACACCAAACAAACTAAATACAAATTGAAACGAAACTAAATTGAAAAAAACTAAAACAAAACCAAAACCGAAATCCTAAAAAGAACAAATACCAATAAAACTAAACAAAAACGAAAATGAAACTGAAAAACTATAACAGATAAATCTGAAACCGAATAAAAAACCAATACTGTAAAAACCAAAACAAAAAACTGAATAAAGTTAAGCCCGCCTAAAACAAAACTAAAAAAACTTGAGCCGAAACAAAACTGAAACGAAACAAATTAATAAAAAACTAAAACCGAACAAAAACAAAAAACCATAATGTAATCAAAATTAAAAAATAATTATAATGAAACTTTGAAAAAGAAAAACTCAAATTCATTAAGGAACACATGTATTATCTATAATATATATATAAACGAAAACCCAAAAATCTTATGTGTCGCAATGTGGTCGCTCCTCCCTTTTATGGAAGCCACCAGATTTCTTGATTTTTAAATGGAGGTCTCTCATTGATTTAACCCAAATTCATGGGTATGGGTCTTACCAAAACCAAATAGCTCTTAAACGGGTTATAACACCTCATTAAATTAAAAATTAATCTTACAAATTATTTGATATGAAATCCTACAAAATGAGAATATACTAAAATTTAATATCCAATTTAAAAAGAAAAAGATATTATTTATAATTAATAAACAATTTTATAGTAAAAAACATAAGCGGGTCATGGGTCACCAAATCCAGATAGCTTTAGACGGGTTATAGCATATCATTTATTTATGAAACTCTTTCATCATCAAATCCTAAGTATATTATTAACTTTCTTACAATAAAGAAAATTAAAACCCAAAAAATAAATATTAAAAAACAAAAAATATAAAACAACCATTCTCTCAAGCTATCAGATTACTTTATTTGAAAATGAAGGCTTCTCACGCATTTGACCCGAATTCACGGGTAAAGGTCTCACCAAACCCAGATAGCTCTTAAACGTGTTATAACATCTCATTATATTAAAAAATAATCTCATCAAATATTTGATATGAAAATCCTATAAAATAGGAATATACTAAAAATTAATATCCTATTTTATTTTTTTAAAAAATATTATTTATAATTAAGAAACAATTTTATAATAAAGAAAATAAACGGGTAATGAGTATCACCAAACCCAGATAGCTTTTAAACCGGATTATAACATATCATTTATTTGTAAAACCATTTCATCATCAAACCTTAAATATATTTATTATTAACTTTCTTACAATAAATAAAATTCCAACAATCCAACCCCAAACCCAATTCTTGAACTGATGCAGGGAGGGTTATTCATTTTATTAGCTTGTAAGTTTCTTGATTATATATTTCTTAAATACCCTTCTTATTATTCTTTCAATTTGATTTCTGGACATCTTACTACTTTTTGGTTTTTTATGTTTTTCAATATGATCTCTTGGATATTTTTATTTTTTATTACCAATTTCAATATAACATATTCGATTTGGATCATTGAATATCAACTCATTTTCATAGTTAGCATCAACCAAGTGTGGTAATGAAATTATTTTATCCGTCAAGCTTCTTAACATTGTATTTTTTAGTTCCCTTTTGGATTTAACATTTGAGATTGTCTTTTGATACCCAGTTTTGGTTATTACAACTCATTTCCACAATTAGCATCAGTCAAGTGGGCGCCAAGAATTCATTTTGTTTAGCAAGCCTTTCAATCATAAGTTCCGCTGGTTCAGTTGCTCACTCCTTTGAGCCGACTGTTCCAGCTGTGATGACGTCATCGCCGGCTGTGAGTGCTATTTTTACAGCATCTTTCACCAAGCCGGCGGTTACTTTTGCTGCGGAATCCGCGGCGGCGACCGCAGCGGCTGCTACCATGCCCCCGCCATCGGCAACGACGGCCGATCCATCAGGTACGCATGGGGCTTCTCGCCAATCTCTGCCACCTTCCCATCTGCCTGACCTCTTGGATGGATTTCCGTTGGGTTCAGGTGATGGGTTCGGCGGCTATCGGCCTGTAATTGACCCTACAGGTGCGTAGGGTTCTTTTGGCCCATTTATATATATTTTTACTTGATCATCTTTTCCTAACTGCTTTATGTTTTTTGCAGTGTCGGATTCCAATGAAGTGTATGTTCCACGATGGAACATTCGCCGAGGAACAACCCTTCGTACCCCTGTGGAGTGCGTGGAATGGGCTCGTCACGCTGCTCCCAGTGGTGCGTTGGGGGAAGCCATGGCTAGCTACCAGGAGGGTAGGCTAACCAATGAGCTTCGGGTTCTCCTAGCCCGGATGCAGCTGCGTGTCGAGCTGCTTTGTCGTGAAAACGACAAGTTAAAAGCAGCTCGCCTTAAAGAAGTGGCTCAGGCGCGGGCTATCCGGGAGGAGAACCAAAGGCTTTCCGCCGTAGCTGCGGAAAGGGAGAAGGCCTTCAAGGCCCTCGAGGTTGAAGTTCAGGCACGACTCGAGGCCCGTTCCAAGGCAGCCCAAGCTGTTAATGAACAGCTTCGGCTGGCTAAGGAAACTGTAAGGAACGCAACCGAAAGGGCCACCAAGGCTGAAGCTGTTGCTGAGCCTCTACGCGTGGAGAATGAAGAGCTTAAAGCCAAATTAGAGGCTCTCCAGCAGGCTCATGATGCCTTGGCGATGGAAGACGCCAAAAAGCTCCAGGAGATCTTGGACCAGAGGGGGGTGCTTGACCATACTGAGCGGAAGCTAAAGGGCGTCGAAGAGGCTGCGGCTAAAGAAGTGTTGCTTGCCAACCTTAACAAGAGTGAAGCCGAACGCGCCCGTAAAGAAGCTCAAGCTGCCCTCCAAGAGGCTCTGGTTGCCAAGGAATGGCTTCTTCGAGAAGCGTTGTCTCAGGTATGTTTTCATGTCTTTACGCTTTTCTTTGTAAATAGAAAAGTATTTTGACATTTGTATATTTTCTTGTAGGTTGTGCATCGGGTCTTTGCTGAGACCTCTTACGATGATGCTATGAGCACAGCCCTCAACGCTTCTCACGAAGATGGGGAAAAGGTCGGCTTCCTGCTTGGTCTAGGGTTCGTTGAGAAAGGCATCCCGCCTTCCAACTTCCCTTTGTACAATGTTGATACTGAAGCTGTTTACGACCAAGCAGTGAATCAGTATGCCGCCTTCCCGCATCCGGTGGTGGAGAAGGTGAATGAAGTTGCTGCTGCTGATGATGAGCTAGCTATCCTTAAGGCTTTCCTTGAACTGCCACGCTCTGACGGTGCTGGTCCAAGTGGAAGTGGCCCTGAAGCCTGATCCTGAAGATCCCTTCCCACTGCTAGGATAGATTTAGCTTGTATAGATTTATTTTCTTGTAGGCGGGTAGTTACCCGGCCATTCTTGTAATGAATCTTTGTGAAATATAAATCTTTTTGCGGGTAAGACCGCTACTTTCGTTGGGTTCCTTGCTTTGTAAACGTTGTATGACTTGCATACTTTAGTTTAAATTAGCAATTTTCCAAGTGTTTAGAATAAGTTAACCTTTGAACGTGGTAGATAGGTGTGAAGTTTTGCTTCCTCTTCCGTGATTGTGCGGGTAGGACCGTCACTTGCACGTAGTAGGATGGCTGAACTTTACCATCTGACCTGCGTGTAGGTTTTCCTCATCTTTTTTTTGAGGATAAGTTAACCTTTGAACGTGGTAGATAATAGGTGTGAAGTTTTGCTTCCTCTTTCGTGATTGTGCGGGTAGGACCGTCACTTGCACTTAGTAGGATGGCTAAACTTTACCCATATCTGACCTGCGTGTAGGTTTTCCTCATCCTTTTTTTGAGGATAAGTTAACATTTGAACGTGGTAGATAATAGGTGTGAAGTTTTGCTTCCTCTTTCGTGATTGTGCGGGTAGGACCGTCACTTGCACTTAGTAGGATGGCTAAACTTTACATGCGTCTAACCTGCGTGTAGGTTTTCCTCATCCTTTTGTTAGAAATTCTGTTTTGAACCGTTCGACGCGCGGTTGTCAATAGGTTAGTGTTCAGTTCCCTTTTTCATGATTCATGCGGATAGACCGGCACTTTCATTTAGTGGGATAACTGAACTTTTCCCCTTCAACTGACCTGCGTGAAGGTTTGTCGTTTTTTGGGTTTATGCGGGTTTTGCCGCCTTCCCCATGCAACGACTTTCCACGTAATTATGCGGTGAAAACCGGCATATGCGTGTTGAATAAATTAACCGTTCGACGCGCGGTTGTCAATAGGTTAGTGTTCAGTTCCCTTTTTCATGATTCATGCGGATAGACCGGAACTTTCATTTAGTGGGATAACTGAACTTTTCCCCTTCGACTGACCTGCGTGAAGGTTTGTTGTTTTTTGGGTTTATGCGGGTTTTGCCGCCTTCCCCACGCAACGACTTTCCACGTAATTATGCGGTGAAAACCGGCATATCCGTGTTGAATAAATTAACCGTTCGACGCGCGGTTGTCAATAGGTTAGTGTTCAGTTCCCTTTTTCATGATTCATGCGGATAGACCGGCACTTTCATTTAGTGGGATAACTGAACTTTTCCCCTTCAACTGACCTGCGTGAAGGTTTGTCGTTTTTTGGGTTTATGCGGGTTTTGCCGCCTTCCCCATGCAACGACTTTCCACGTAATTATGCGGTGAAAACCGGCATATCCGTGTTGAATAAATTAACCGTTCGACGCGCGGTTGTCAATAGGTTAGTGTTCAGTTCCCTTTTTCATGATTCATGCGGATAGACCGGAACTTTCATTTAGTGGGATAACTGAACTTTTCCCCTTCGACTGACCTGCGTGAAGGTTTGTTGTTTTTTGGGTTTATGCGGGTTTTGCCGCCTTCCCCACGCAACGACTTTCCACGTAATTATGCGGTGAAAACCGGCATATCCGTGTTGAATAAATTAACCGTTCGACGCGCGGTTTTCAATAGGTTAGTGTTCAGTTCCCTTTTTCATGATTCATGCGGATAGACCGGCACTTTCATTTAGTGGGATAACTGAACTTTTCCCCTTCGACTGACCTGCGTGAAGGTTTGTCGTTTTTTGGGTTTATGCGGGTTTTGCCGCCTTCCCCACGCAACGACTTCACGTAATTATGCGGTGAAAACCGGCATATCCGTGTTTGATAGTTCATAAAAATGTGAAATCATCAGCGTCAATGTTTTAAGGAAAATCATTTCCATTAGAAGTGGCTCTTGGCCTTTTCTTTACAAATTTGGAATTGATTTACATGCAAACTGTGTAAATGAGCTCCCTTCCATGTTGTTGGGATGGGAGTGCCATCGAGCCGATACGCACCTGGTTCGGGATCTCGTTCTTTACGCAGCATGTAGTCTCCACATTGAAGCTGGAATTTTATTCGTGTTTTCCCCAGTTGGGGTTCTACACGCATCAGCCTGCTCAGCGTTCATTGCGCCACGAGGTGCGCGAGCGTCCCATCTCTGACGAATGCTTCGACCATGTCCTTCACGTCTATGCATTCTTCGGTGTTGTAGCCTTTTGTCCTGTGAAAGTCACAGTATTTGCTCCGATCAGCATTGTGACGATGTCGGATTATTTGAGGCTTTGGCCATGGGAGCTCCTCGGTGGCGAATATCTCGGTGACGCTTTTGGTGAGCGGCGTCCATCTGGAGTTCTTGTTGGACTGTACGTTATCCCTTCCGCCTAACCGATGCTGCAAGCCGGATGAGATGTCAAAGTTTACCCTTGACTGCCAAATGCCTAGCTTCCGCTTTTTGTTTAATCGGGCGGTGAGAACGTTGTCCTCTCTTGTTTTCTGGGTGTAGAGGTTTGTGCTCTGTGGGAGATCTCTACCCAGTTGCTTTTCCGTTTCCGCAAAGCGTTTAGCTGCTGTCATGATGGCATCCCATGTGGATGGCATGCCATCTTTACCCGTTAAGGTGCGGATGAGCTCTGGGTCGTTCGCGCCCTGAATAAAAGCAGCGCGAACAAGATCTTCGCTAATGTTACCCAGACTTAGCTTCTTCGAGTTGAAGCGAGTGATGAAATCTAGCAAAGATTCATCTTTTTCTCGAATGCACTTGAGGATTGTCCATTGCTCCTCGGTATACTTTCTTTGTTGGCTGAAGTGTTGGCTAAACTTCTGTTGGAAGTCTGCCCAGTCGTAGATGTGGTTGACCGGTAGACGATCGAACCACGCTCTAGCAGCCCCGACCAGTGTCATTTGGAACATGTAACACCATGTAGGTTCCGTCCAACTACTGACGGTTGCCCCTGCTATGAATCTGTTCAAATGGTCATCTGGGTCGGATATACCATCATATGTGCCTATACTGGACATTTGTTTGGCACTTTTTGGGGCGATTGCTTCCGCAATGTCCCTTGCAAATTTGGACGTTCCCGCATTTGCAACGTTTGGTCTGAATGTTTTGGAGAAGTCTCGTGGACTTCCACCTGTGCTTTTTGGTTTGAAGGTTTGTCCAAAATGCCTTCTCGGTTGGGAATCCGTTTCCTTACGCTTCCCTTTTGCCCTATGGCGAGGGTTCGCGTCGGAGTCGGATTCCTCCGAGTCATCCAAGTAATCTTCGAATTCGTCAGCCTGTTGGACGGAACGCAAGCGTTCGTCCAACTCGGCTTGGAATTCCCTCTGACGTGCCTCCGCCCATGCCCTAACTTCATCGAGTGTTTGGCGGGGGAGTCTTGTTCGTTCCTCTAACTGGGTATCGGTGAATCCCAGTGAGCGATTATTTACTGCACTTGCCCCAGCTTGAGTAACTGGGGTAGTGTTCGTAAAATTTACTTCACTTGCCCCGGCTTGGGTAGCCGGGGTAGTGTTTGTAAAAACTGTGTTGCCGGTATTCCCCCCAGTAGCTGGGGTTGTGGTTACCGGAATTTCTTTAACCATCTTGGAAGTTTGAAAAAACTGGAGAAAAATGTTCTAGCTTTATGCACGGATGGCGCCAATGAAGAAACACTAACAGGACCCCGGGCAGATTACTGGTAACCTGGGGGTTAGATAGATGTTTCCCACGAGGGGTTAGACCCTGAGAAGATGGTTCTTCTGATAACCTGCAAAACAGACACCGTGAGCTTGTCACTGAGAAGGGGGGAATTCCTCCTTGTGACCACCCTCCGGCGTGAGAATCAGACTAGATTGCTCTTTAAATATAAATGTATATTAAGAGATTGCTAGAGCAGATATCAGGTATCATATGATGATATAAGATAAGATCAGATGGTCATACCATTTGTGGTATTTATAGCCGAAGGTAGGTTTCCAAGGAGGTGTGGCCGGCTGCAACAGTGTTCCTGTTCCACCAACAGTGGCCTACGCACGTGCCCTGCTGGTAGTTGGTGGGTAGGCAGCGGCTGATAGTGACCAGGCCTGCTGTGTACTATTCCTTTTCCACCAACTGCCGGCTACGCACGTGGTATGGCAGTAGTTGGTGAGTAGGCAGCGGCTAATAGTGACACAGTACAGGAGCATGCTGCTCGCCATACTGTGTCAATAAGCTGTCGTATCTTTAGTCAGATCTTTTTCCCATACCTCGTCAGGTACAGTACAGAAGATCTTCCCGTATCGTACGGACTGGCTTATTTGGGCTGGAGTATTCCCCCTCCCGCCCTTGTGCGGGATTGTTCCCGGCTTTGCTCATTCCCTCAGGTGACACTGAGTGAGAGCTAAGTGCCTTGTGCGTGTAGCCTTGCTGCGCGGGTGGCCTTCCCTGATGGCTTGTATCCGAGGCTGCGGGGACAGGCGGAGTCCTTCACCATTGGGAGGCATTTCCTGCGGGACCAGCTTGCGTACTGCGCGTAAGGACGTCACGTCTCTGAGCATGGTTGGTCCTGCGGATCCAGTTGGTTTCTGCGCAGACGTTCCTCTTCAAGGTGAGTCTTGCGGGTCCAACTGGGCTCTGCAGGGACCTACCTCTTCAGATCTCTTGGATATTTTTATTTTTTATTACCAATTTCAATATAACATATTCGATTTGGATCATTGAATATCAACTCATTTTCATAGTTAGCATCAACCAAGTGTGGTAATGAAATTATTTTATCCGTCAAGCTTCTTAACATTGTATTTTTTAGTTCCCTTTTGGATTTAACATTTGAGATTGTCTTTTGATACCCAGTTTTGGTTATTACAACTCATTTCCACAATTAGCATCAGTCAAGTGGGCGCCAAGAATTCATTTTGTTTAGCAAGCCTTTCAATCATAAGTTTTATCAATACCTTTTTGGATTTGAGTTCATCTTTCGATGTCTATTTTCGTTTGGAATTCACTTATATTTTCGATATGTTTTTTTTAGTTTTAACTACTATTTTACCCTAGGGCATGTTGATAAAACTCGGGTGTTGGTAAAACGCAAACATTGTGGTCTCTGCTTTGAGGCGGTAAGTCGACACGAATTCGGTTAGTTTTGGTTATGTGCGTTATGGCATCAGAACTAAAATGAAAACAATTTAAAAACTAAGGTGGACCAATGGGGTGTCGTCGGTCACTAAAGCTCGGGCTTTGGTAAAACCCGAGTGTTGTCGATCTCAGGCGATAAGTCAACACAAATTCGGTCGGTATCCGTCACGGTCGTTACGATACCGGAACTAAAAAACAAAAAATAAAATTGGTATCCTGTCAGTTTTTGTTACTGTACCGATGCTAAAACAAAATGCGGTGATTGTATGCAAACTCGGTTAGTTTCACTTAACAACACAACTATTCGGTACGGTACAGTCCGGTATTTCCCGAATTTTTACCTTCAATACCGGTACCGTCCCGGTACCGAACCGAATATTTCGGTACCGGTACCAAGATTTGACGATTTTCGGGATCGGTATTTTCGGTACCGGTACCGATCGGTACCGAACTCATCCCTACATTCTATCATACATAAAAACATAAATAACACAATTAAAAAAAAGGAAAGAATGACTTGCTACAGGTGAGATTCAAACTTGGGTTACAAACTAGCACAAAGAGTTTCACTTACTTACACAACCACCCAAACCAACACCAACACATGTGCTATCATTCAAAACCATTAATACATATACAAAACAAAAAGAACCCACTTTTGTGGCACAAAAGTTCTCTTTTATACTAATTAACTAGTTTTAGAGCCCGTGTCAGACATGGGATAATTCAAATTATAAAATTATAAGTAAAACAAATAATTACATAGCGTATATGAAAAAAATGTATTAAATCTATGCTTGTATCTATACAATGTGTATATAAATTGATTTTATTTATATCACATAATGATTTTTTTAAATGAACTTAATAAAAAAATGTTCGTGAAAAAACGTAACCGAGAATGCTTCTTTCTATTGAAAAATTCATTCTCGGTGTCATATATATATAATTGAAAGAATTTTGGTTATGAACTAATTTCAGAAATAAGACTTCTCATACGATAGTAGTTCTAACCACCCAGCCTAAATACAAAAGAAGCGTTACTTTTATTGATATATTTATCAATTTACCACCTATCAAAGGAAATTAGAACTTTAAATTGTAACAATGGATGTTCTTCAAGAACTATGTTTGTTTTTCTGAGCTACACCATGAAAAATATTTTGATAAGTTTCAGAGGGCTTCTCGACTTTGTCATAATGACAACATAAAAAACAACATGTTAACTCATTCAATTTTGGGAATATTTTGTTTCATTTGAGCATAGTTTAGCATGTCATGCTTCCCATTCAATGTTCTGATCACCATTGAAAGAAAAATTAATGTTGACATAAATATTTCAAATTTGATAAAAGTTAAGCATTGATAGGCATGGGGGTGGCATGTCGAAAGTGTTCGGAATGTTTTCTTAAATTTTAATAGTTGAGGGGAAAATAGTTAGTTTGCCAAATCCCAAACCTTTTGACTATTTCAAAAAATGCCCTTAAAAATAATTTTGAAACCCGAATCATGTTTAAAATTTTAACTTTCAAACTTTTGACATTTTAAAGTCAACACTTTGAACCCGTAATAAATTTGACGATAAATCTATTTTGCATTCTCAAACTTTTAAAAATACTCAAAGTTTTCATTTTTGGCCCTAACAAATTTTAACCAAAATGTAGTTAACTTGTACCAAACAATCTATTTACCAACTTTTGACCCATAAAATCAAATTTAAGTTCCACAAAAAAACCTGAAATAATTTTCATTTAAGAAACATAATTTGTTGTTGATTTTTGGAATTCACCAAGTATTTTGAATATATAGTAAAATAATATGTTAATATTTAAATTTATAAAAATATATAGATATTATATAAATATAATGTAAAAGGAAAGTAAATAATTATTGATTTATTACATATATTAGGGTATATTAGTTTTGGAGGAAAAAAATTATGAGAATTAACCAAAACATGACAAGTGTCCACATTTATTTTATAGGTCGATAATTAGATAATTACCGTTATGGTTATTTGAACTTAAATACCCAATTTGGATCATTGATATTAGAATCATTTCTCACATTAGCATCAGCCAAGTGGGTTAAAGAATTCATCTGTTATTGAAAGCTTCTAAAGTCTAAACAGTGGAGTTTTAAGTCCCATTTGGGCTTGGGATTATATTTTGATACCCGGTTTGTGTTTTTGAAATCTGACTCATTTCCACAATTAGCATCCCCCAAGCGAGTTAAGAACTCTTTTTTTTTTATCTTGCAAGCTTTTGAATGATGAATTTCTTGAATACTTTTTGGATTTGAGTTTTATATTTATGTTTATTTTGGTTTTTGAAAAGTTCACTGTTGCAGGGTAAAAGGTTTCTTTTGTTTTGAAAGCTGACTCATTTCCACAAGTAACTTCCGCTAAGTTGGTCAAGAATTCCTTTTGTTTTGAAAGTTTGTCAATGATTAGTTTTATGAATACCTGCTTGGATTTTAGCTCATCTTTTGATTTTAATTATGGTTTTTTTGAAATTTCATATATTTCAAAAATGGAATCCGCCAAGCATAGGTTAAAGAATTTATATAATATTTTTGTAAGTTTCTTGTTTATGGATTTTTTTGAATACTCCCCTTCATTAGTGTGTGTTCTCTCTCTCTCTCTCTCTCTCTCTCTCTCTCTCTCTTTTTTTTTTTTTAAGTTTTGTATGATTTTTGATACCAATTTGCATCACTAAATCTGACTTATTTATACAATCAGCATAAGGCGCAAGTGTGCTATATAATTCATTTAGATTTGCATGCTTCTCAACAGTGGATCTCAAGTACCCTTTTGGATTTGAGATTGTCTTAGATACCTAGTTTGGGTTATTAAAATCGTACTCATTTTCACAGTTAGCATCTGCCAAGGGGGTCAAAAATCCTCTTTGTTTTGCAAGCTTCTCAATAATGAATGTTTTGAATGCCCTTTATGGATCTGAGTTCATTTTTTGATACCCAATTTAGGTGATTGAAATCCAAGTCCACAACTAGCATACACCAATTTGGTCAAAAATTCATATTGTTTTGCAAGTTTCTCAAGACTGAAGTATGCAAACAAAACATGGTTGTGTGTTATTTTGATATAGCTTCAACATGGTTGAAGAATACTTGCATGTTGCTGTTGTGATATTTCTAACTCCTTTTTTTTCTCTCTCACCTTCACCATTGCTTTAAAGTTGCAATTGCATTTACTTATATGCACTAATATGTGGTTCTTGTTCGTTATAAGTTTCAAAATACATATGTTTTCTTTGCAGTGATTCCTACTTTCATTAAGCCTTCCTCAAATATACTCTTGTGTTCGTTGAACTGTTCTGAATGTTAGATTATATCAGTTTATTATAGACAATTATGCAGAATTTAGCCTAGAAATGCTTCTTTCTTTTATAAATACACACCATTTCTATGATGCAAATACAAATTGCAACCTTTGTTGTGTTTTGGCTTCTAAATCACATAACATTTCTGCATTCTTGATGCTTATAGACTGCATTTCATTTTTGTATAAGAGCATTCTCAATCCGTTTCCTAAAATTATGTGAGGGGGATTTCTAAATTTGTCACACCCCGACTAGCACAATGCGGAAGCGTAAAACGGGAATGTAACAGACACCTCTGATATCAACACATTGTTTATAAAGAAACATTACAAACTAATTTACAATATATTACATTTCTTCGTTCTATCATTGTTTTACAGTCTAGGCGATACAAACAAAACTAGTTCGTTAACTATACATTCTTACTACTAACACCCTTGCTTCTATTCACATAGCATCAACCATACACTTCAGGCACGTGACAGATCACCCAATCATTCCGATTTAGGTACACCTGAAAAGCAGTTTAAAACGGGTCAACTACTAGAGTTGGTGAGTTTCACGAGTTTCAAGAAAACAGTAATGAGTATTCACAAGTCAGCACTTGTAATCATGAGATAAGTATGTATGTATGTAAATGATGTATGTGATGTAATTATGCTAAGCTACAGTGAAGCCTTGACTGTATGTGCTGTGTGCATCCATTTCCCACGCTCAATCAACCACTGTGGCCCCTTTCCGCCCACAACATGCCCCTGTAGCTATGTCTAACACTACATAGCCTGTTTGTATAAATATGGTCATGTGCAAACGGCTCTATGTGACACGGCAACCAGGCCAATTCCGTTTGGGTTTGTCAAACTAATAGTACTATTCACAAGCCACCGGCTCGAAGTTAATCACTGTGATCGTGGAGACTTTCGTGTGTTAGCACTTAGATAATTCACATCAGTACATGTTTCAGGTATGTATATGTAATCAAACATGCTTTTCACCCCAAAAGTTCGTAAAACAGTTTAAAAGTGAGGTCATGAAACTCACGGTTTAGTAGATATTCAGTACTGTATCAGCTCGTGATTTGTTTGGTCTGCTATCAGTAGTCCCTATAATCAATATTATAATAATATTAATATTTTAACATTATTATAATCTCAATACTAAACTGGGCTGTATAACTAATCTGGGTGTAGCTGGAACGCCCAGAAAGTGGCAATAGGCTTAGGTTGTGATGTTGTTCAATGTCTAATACTTAAAACCGAACTTGGCTCAGACTCCCGATTTCCCAGCTGGGACAAGTTGCTCGTTTACGCGTTCAGAAAACACTTATGGGAAAATAAGCTTGAGTAAATGTATTGGTTAATAAAATGATTAAGTTATAAAGAAGGATCACATACTGGGGTCCTGGATTAGCCACGGGGCCCGTTTCCGTTTATACAGTTTGATTTGAGAAGAAACGCGCACAATCCACCCGGATTGTCCAGGTTTCTCATAGAAAAGTTCATTTTTACTTAATTAGCCCAAAAATATGATTTTTGATCACTCTTGGTGTTTTGATATTCCCGCAGATTCACTAGTCGCGAACTTGCCGGTTTTTATAAAAACTGAATTTGTTTAATATTCAGATTAGTATAATTAATTAACCGTTAATCATTAAATTATGAAAATTTAAACACTTATCAATTAAAATATGTAGATTTTTATAAAAATATTTCTAGAATTTATTTACTGATTTATTAATTTAACAAAATTTATTTTATCAGCTATATTTCGCCTGAAAATCGTCCGTTTACCCCAAACAATTTCCAAAAATTCCACAAAAATTCCTAAATACTCAAATCATGTCCCAAAACAACCTGTATCAATTCCAGAATGTAAAAAGCTCGTGCAATATTCTTTTCGGCCCAAATTCAGCTGTAAAAATTCACACGAACACAAATAAACAAAACACCTTTAAACTTCTCCAAATGATCCCAAAATTCATATGTGATCAAAATACATCAAATCTGAGTTCCCAGAAAAATTTCATAATTTTTGAAGTATTTTAGCTATTTTTTCCAAATAAATGTCCCAATTCGGTAATAAATTCGCCAAATATTCTCGGATGGTCGAAAAATTACCAAATTTTAACAGGAACTTATTGACATGGTCCCTGATGTCCCTGAAAAATTTCATGTCCTTAAAATATGCACATCACAACCTTAACCTAAATAGCCCGTAAGCGAGTGTTTCGGCATTACCTTAGCGGGTTTGGCTCGTTTCCGACTTTTTAATCAGGTTTTCAGGTTCTTGTGCTTCTAAGAAAGCTAGGTAAAAGTCCTATATCACAAACCAAGCATTATTTCATCAACATAACAGCCCTTAAGTTAGGGTTTCGGCTAGTGTACAAAAACGAACTTTTGAACCGTAAAAACGTCGTTTCAACCCTTTAATCCGTGTTTATGGCCAAAAAACTATCAAAACAGGTTCCTTACCATGTGTATGATCAAAACATGTTTATGGACCATTTTTAGGATTTTTACACGGTTAGGAATGATTTTTAGTAACCAAGACATGTTTTTATGGTATTAAACAAGTTTAAACAAGCATAAAAGCTACTTATTTAAGTTGTTACCTTAGGGTTTTGGAAGTTTTCTGGAAAAACTGACTTGCAGCTGCTTGGACTTCAATTTTTATCAAATGAAATGAATAACAAGCTTACTTAACAAGTTGTATTAAAAAATGGGGGTGGGCTGCCGATCGGAACCCCCTTATGGCCCATGATGGGCTGTTTTGGCCCAATGGTCAGGTTTTTCAAGCCCAAATACGAAAAGCCCGGTCCAAATTTAGTTCGGGTTCGGTTTTTGGCGCGAAAAACTTATCGGGTGCGTTAAACAACGCGAAAACAAGTGTTTTTCGGCTAGTTTTGTGTAAAATTATAAAAGCATACTATATGTTTGTAAAAATAAAAAATATTTTCATGGATCACTTAAATCATTTCAAATAAGTGTTTGGTAAGTCTTTTTCGGCTTAACGGATGATACAATGCTTGGTTTGTAACTATCTTTCGCGTTTAAATCTATAGCTGGTGGTTAAACGAGCATGTTTTCGTTTAACTTGTTTGCTATCAAACTAAGACCATATTTCTAATATTTTAGCTTGTATAGATCGTATATCACTTATAAATGCCCCCCCCCCCCCCCGAGATATCTAGGTCATAACCCGACCCGTTCGGTTGATCGTTCGTTTGTTACGCAAAAGGCGTTTATTTGCTTAATCGGTAATTACGTACTGAGGTGTACCTTGTTTTGGCTCAAATGTCACAAAATTATATGAATTGGTTACGAGTGGTTGTAAGTAGAGGGAGAGAAAATTTATATGGGAAAGTTAAATTTGGGTTTTCACTGTGGATACTGTAAAATTTTTTAATATTTTCATAAGAGCATCCCCACCTATAAACCAATTCAAACATACACCTCATCACTACATCATATTCTAAACTTTTCATCAAAAAAATAAACTTTTCCTCTACCCATAAACCAATCTAAACCCCATTAAAATATAATAAATATGTATATATATATGACAAAACATCAAAACTAGTTCTTTATGTTTGCACGTTTTTTCAGTAGACGTCCTTTCACAAACTTAATGGCATAAAACATCCTTTGTATTCAAAAACTCTATCACGCTTTGTCCTTTGGCCCTAACCCAGTTAAATTTTCTTGTCAAATCTGATAATGTGCATTGCATATAAGGGTAATTTTGTAAATTTATCTTAATAATTAAAATAAAACATAAAAAGATTTAAAAATAAAATCTCTCTCTCTCTCTCTCTCTTTCTCTTTCTTTCTTGACAAAACATCAAGAATTCATTCTCATCTCCACCTTTCAACTACCACTCCTCAGGCTAACACCTCCACCATCCACCCCAACACCTCCACCATCCACCCTAACACCACCACCGGCCACCACCGTCGCCCAACCCAAAACCGTAACCCTCGCTGCATCATCACATCGTTGCCCAACCCAAGAACCACCCCACCACCATATACAACAGTAACCACCAGTCACTTGAACCACTAGAAGCTTTGTAACGGAGGATTTCAAGTTATACGAGCACGATTAGATGAGACTGTGGCCAAGCTAAAATTGCAGCTCTTCCATTTAGCGCCATTCCTGATAGATCTCTCTCTCCGGCGACCACTAATACCGATCTACTCATTGTTCGACACCATCCATGTCGCTTCTCTCTATTTTGAAAAGCCCTAAATTGCAGGTCTTCTGCTTGTCTTCAACCATAGGGTTTCGAAATCTAGGTTTATGGACGAAATCTGTTTGCCTTTGGCTTATCTTGTGGGTTTTGACCAACTGGGTTTTGACCAACTGGTAGGTAGTGGGAGGTGGTAACCGGTGCTTGCAGTCGGTAATTAGGTGGAGATGATGGCCGATTTGGTGATATAATTGAAATTCTGTACTTGTTTTCATGATGATGGGTGGAGATGGTGGCTAAATTTGAGTAGCTGATATTTTATAGATCTTGGTTACGGTACGAGTTAATTTACCACCAAATTCAGATGTTGGTGGCGAATAGAGGAGCGGTGGCTATCAGCAACAGGTGGTGGATGGATTTGATGGCTTATAGTGGTCGTGGTGACACATGTTGGCAGTGATAAGCGGTGGTGGTGTTGGAGTGGGTGGTAGAGGTGGTGGTCGGAGAGTGGCCGGAGTTAGTGGTGGTGGATTTGAATGATGGTGTTAGTGGGGGTGGTGGTGGCCTTTAACTTGGATATGATGTTGTAGATATGTAGAAGAGAAAGAGTAGAGAGAGAGAGAGAGAGAGAATGGATGGATGGATGGAATAAAGAGAGAGAGGGAGAGAGAGAGAGATTTATTTTTAGTATCATTTAAATTTTTAATTTAAGTAAAAAGACTAAATTACCCTCATGTGTCTAGCACATGACCAGATTTAACGAGAAAAGTTAACTGGGTTAGGGTCAAAGGACAAAGCGTGATAGATTTTAAAGCATAAAGGATGTTTTATGCCATTAAGTTTGCGAAATGACGTCTACTGAAAAAACGTATAAACATAAAGGACTAGTGTGACATCTGCCCCGATCCGACCCGACCCAGGTACCCGTTTCTCCGATCCGATCTCTTTCTTTTATGATTTAGTATTTATTTATACTTATATTTTACTTTTAATAATATATATTTTCCTTCCCGCCTCTTTCTCTCTCTTTCTTTCCGCCGTCCCGTCCCTCTCCTTTTCTCTTTCCGCCTTCTTTTCCCTCTTGTCGCCGTCCCGCCCTTACGCCTTGTTTCCCTCTTTTTCTTCTAACTCTTTGCTTGTCCTTTGTTCCTTCCCGCCTAAGGTTGTCTGCGCAGCTCCACGCGCCAGACTCCCTTACAAGGAATCCTGCGTGAAGACCACCTGTACAGCGATTCGCGAGACGAACTCTTCTCGCAGCGCGCTAAGAATTGTAATTCTTCTCGCAACGCGCTAAGAACGGTAGTTCTTCCCGCGACGCGCTAAGGATTTGTATTTCTTCTCGCAGCGCGCTAAGAATCGTAGTTCATCCCTCGACGCGCGAAGAATTTTAGTTCTTCCCGCGGCGCGCTAGGAATTTTAGTTCCTCCCGCGGCGCGCTAAGAAATGTGATTCTTCCCGCGACGCGTTAAGGTTGGTTCTGTCTGCCTTCGCGCTCGCGCACTTTTGCCTTCGCGCTCCAGCCTTCTCGCGCTAAACCCTTTGAGTTTTCTTCTGTTTAATCTAGCCTTTTGCTTTTGTGTTGTCTTATCTTTTGTGCTGTTGACCTAATCTGCTTTATGTCTGAAAAGTTACTTTCGGCGCAGCATGCGCACCAACCCCATTGGTTGGCAGAAAAAGTGACTGACATTATCTTTTGAGATCTGCTTTTTCCATGCTTGACCGGTACCTTTTTCTGAACCGCCCATGCCTTTTTACTGTTCCCTGTCAGCCTTTTTCTCTTTTTCCCTGCTGCCATATCTTTTGATATCTTTTGCTTTTGGAATCTTTTGCTTTTTGAGATCTTTTTCCCCTTTTTCTAGGGATTGTGTTCCCTAGGGTTTCTCTATAAATAATAATAATATTTTCATAACACTACACACACAAAACACTTAATCTCTCCTGTTTTCCTTGCTCTCTCTGCCGCCTCCCTCTCTGCCTCCGTCTTCCTCCCTGTTCTGTCCTGCTCTTCCGGTAATATATATATATTATATATAATAATTTACTTATTAATTATGCTAACTTATAATCAAGACTTAAAACCAATCATTAAAACAATAATCTTTAATTATAGGTTAACTTGTGCTTGTTTAAAGTTGGTTCTTGCTTTATCTTACACCGCATCATTTATCAAGTGAGTAATCTCGTACCTAATCCCTTTTTGCTTTTAATATTTTGGGATGATCATGTGTTCATACAAACTTAGAGTCTTAAACTTGTTTATGAACTTTAGTCGCGCAGTATCCCATGTGTTGAGGACGTTTACTTGGCTGTTTATTTGTATGTGTGTATCATTAACCGCTTTGTTCGGCCTATTCCGAAGTTTTCATGGATCCATTAGATGAACACGGGAGACCTATCGTTTACGGTTTTCTTTGTTTACACTTGCACAGATGTTTTCTCGTTTTTGTGCTCAATTGGGAGCACGGATTGAACTATGAACTATGAGCTATGATCTATCTAGGCTTGATCACAATCTGATTGCACCCTTGTTAAACACCAGACATACACGTGTTGCGCGCAGATTTATTGTTATCTATGTATTGTATTAAACTTGATTTCTCACCAACACGCAAGTGTTTGACGTTTATTTTAACACATGTTCAGGTTTGCAGTAGCTGTTTTGGAGCTTGTGGACACATAGGACGTTTTTACTTTTGGACCTAGATTAAAATGTATCAAGACAAGTTATTGCTGTTCGAATATTATGATTTATAATATATTGATTTATGTTGGTTTATTTATATCTTGTGTTTACGTTGCGCGAGCGTGAATGAATGTATTTATTAAATATTGACACCCAATAGTGTCACGAGTAATGAAACAATATGTGGCGCCCCGATGTATAATCCGCCTTTGGTCGGGGTGTTACAGATTGGTATCAGAGCTCGTTGACTTTAGGATAGGTGGTTAGACGTAACGGCCTAGAATACCTAAGAGTCCCTTCTCGCGCATGAGAGAAATCTCATGTTTGCGCGCTTATTGTTAATTACTCGTTATTTATGAATATGCTCGCGCTTGCGCAGTATATGATTTTATGTTTTATTTCGCGATATTTCGATTTTTGTTGAATTTCGATTTTTATTGATTTTACTTACATATTCGTTTGTTGGATTTGAAAATCCGAAAGGTCATGGTGATACATGAATAGTTGATTTTCAATTTCCATTTACGATTATGTTCTGAGGTTGGAGACTTGAAAAGTCATGGTGATACATGAATTGTCAACCTCCAATACTCATTTTCTTGTATGTTTTACATTGAAGATTGAAAAGTCATGATGATACATGAATCGTCAATCTCCAATACTCGTTTGCTCGTATATTTTAAATTGGGAATTCGGAAAGTCATGGTGATACATGAATTGTCGATTCTTGATTCGAATTTGCTACCTTTATTAAGTCTGCATTTAGGGTCATTTATTTTACTTTAACTTTTGATAGTATCTAACTCCGTGAAACCAAGCTTTTCGAGGTTATACTTTGTGCTAAAACCAAGATATTAACTAAAATTAAAATTTTTATAGAATGCCTCCGCTATCTCGCCGATTTCAGAGAAGAGAAGCCTCACGCATGCGTAGACAGCAACGTTCCCAGGAAATGGCCGCCGCGATAGCCCAAGCCTTGAGCCAAAACAATACCTCCAGTTATAACATTAAGTCCTTTAACGCGGGTAACCCTCCAAAGTTCACAGGTCTTGAAGGAGCCACCGTGATGCTCCAATGGCTCGAAAAGATTGAAAACACTTTCCTCCATACCCAATGCCCTCATGACAGACGAACCCTATATGCCTCCAGTGTCCTGGAATCCAGAGCGCTTACATGGTGGAATGGAGTAGCCCATGCGCGTGGCGCAGAAGCTGCTTCCAGCATACTCTGGAAGGAATTTAAGGATCTCTTGACGCGAGAATTCTGCCCCCCCAACGAAGTAAAGCGCCTGGAGGAAGAATTTTGGAACCTGAAGCAATACAGTGGAGAAGCGCGCGAGTACGCGACGCGCTTCCACGAGCTAAGCTTACTGGTCCCTCACCTTGTTACCCCTTCACGCCGAGCAATCGAGAAATTCCTTGGGGGTCTCCCCATGGAAATTCAAGATTCTGTATGGGCCAGAAACCCAGCAACCCTCTCTGACGCCATCGAGTTGGCCGCTGTGCTCAGCGACAACCATGTCAGAGCAGGAACCCTGTTCCTGCGGGGAGCTGAGAAGACCAAACTCACCAAGACTGCCCCTGAACCAACAGAAACCAAACCTGAACCCTCAAACCGTAACAACCTCAAGCGCAGGCGCAAGGCCTATGCGCTTACCAACCCGCCCATTGCCCAGCAACCCATTTATCAACCTCCAGTTTACGCGCCTAACCCACTGACAGCCTACCCAACACCTCCTGTAGTCCACAACTATGCCTTAACCAATCCCGCACTCCCTGCCCCGCCACCTAAGAAACCTTACACAGGGAATCAACCCTTTTGCCCAACCTGTAGACTTCACCACCCAACTCAGACCCCGTGTCGACAATGTAACCGATGTGGCCGCGTTGGTCACTCAGCCGAATACTGTAGAGTCCCTCCCGCCAATCCAATTGCGCCAACACCACCAGTCTACCCGCAGAACCCACAACCAACCTACCAAAACCCACGACCCAGATCGTGCTTTAACTGCGGTGATCCCAGTCATTTCCGGAACGCGTGCCCGAGACTACAAGTGCAAATCACACAAGCGAATCCGGTGAACCAGATTTCGAACCAAGTGACGCGTGGACGAGCTTTTAACATAACCGCGCACCAAGCGCAAGCGAATAATGACGTGGTTAATGGTACATTTTTGCTTAACGGATTTTATGCTTCTGTACTTTTTGATACTGGCGCCGATCGAAGTTTTATTTCTCGCGCGTTTGAACAGAAGCTTGCGCGACTGCGCGATAACTTAAAAGAAGATTTTTCAGTTGAATTGGCTAATGGCGAAACTGTTTTAATTAACTCTGTGATCAAAGATTGCACGCTTAACCTTAACGAAAACGATTTTCTGATCGACCTCATCCCCATGCCTCTTGGGAGCTTTGATGTTATTATTGGTATGGACTGGCTTTCGCATAATCGCGCTGAAGTTATTTGCGCCAAGAAGTTGATTCGCATTCCTCGAGAAAATGGTGATCTTCACATCTACGGCGAGAAACCCTCCAGTGGTCTTAAGCTTATGTCTTGCGCCGAAGCCCGAAGACTCATGCGAAAAAGGTGTATTGCATTTTTAGCCCATGTGGTCAAACCCGATGAGGAAAGAAGAAGCTTCGCGATATCCCTGTTGTGCGTGATTTCCCTGAAGTTTTTCCTGATGATCTTCCTGGTATCCCTCCCGCTCGGGAAGTCGAGTTCCGTATTGATCTTGTCCCTGGTGCTTCCCCCGTAGCTAAATCTCCTTACCGTCTTGCGCCCGCTGAGATGCAAGAATTGGCAAGCCAACTTCAAGAGTTGACTGCCAATGGATTCATTCGCCCTAGCTCTTCGCCCTGGGGTGCTCCGGTGTTGTTCGTTAAAAAGAAAGATGGATCGTTTCGCATGTGTATTGATTACCGCGAGTTGAACAAACTCACCATTAAAAACCGGTATCCTTTACCGCGTATTGACGACCTCTTTGATCAACTCCAAGGTGCCTCTTGTTTCTCGAAGATTGATCTCCGCTTTGGTTATCACCAGTTGCGCATCCGCGATGAAGATGTTCCGAAGACTGCTTTTCGAACTCGTTATGGCCATTTTGAATTCTTGGTCATGTCCTTCGGTTTAACCAACGCACCCGCCGTTTTCATGGATCTAATGAATCGGGTGTGTAGGCCTTTCTTGGATAAATTCGTGATTGTGTTTATCGATGATGTTCTGGTGTATTCTAAGACCAAGGCCGAGCATGAGCAACATCTTCGGTTGGTGTTGCAAAAGCTTCGAAACGAGCAGCTCTATGCTAAGCTTTCCAAGTGTGAATTTTGGTCGGATGAAGTACAGTTTCTTGGCCATGTTGTTAACAAGATGGGTATCCATGTCGACCCATCCAAAATTGAAGCAATCAAGAACTGGATTACGCCATCCTCTCCTTCTGAGATCCGTTCCTTTCTGGGCTTAGCTGGTTATTACCGGCGCTTCATTTCGAACTTCTTGAAGACCGCTTTGCCTTTAACAGCTCTAACGCACAAAGGTAAACCGTATATTTGGGGCTCGAAGCAAGAAGAAGCCTTTCTGACGCTCAAGCGTTTGTTGTGTGAAGCTCCTGTCTTTGCGCTACCTGAGGGTAATGAAGATTTTGTCGTGTATTGCGATGCATCCAACCAAGGTCTCGGTTGTGTTCTTATGCAACGAGGCAAGGTTATCGCTTACGCATCAAGGCAACTTAAGATTCATGAAAAGAATTATACAACTCACGACCTCGAACTAGGCGCAGTGGTATTTGCCTTGAAGATCTGGAGACACTACCTTTATGGTACTAAGTGTATCCTCTACACTGACCATAAAAGCCTTCAGCATATCTTTGATCAGAAGGAACTTAACATGAGGCAACGCCGATGGAACGAACTCATCAGCGATTACGATTGTGAGATCCGGTATCATCCTGGTAAGGCTAATGTGGTAGCCGATGCGCTCAGCCGAAAACCCTGCCAGCTTAACTGTATCTTGCCGCGCACGCATCTTCACTTTGCGCCGATTCAAAGCAACCTTGAATCGCGTATTCGTGACGCGCAGCGCGCATCCATCAGTAATGGTAACCTTCGCGCCGAGTTAGCGTGTGGCGCGGAAACGCACTTTGTCCCTAATCTGAGTGGAATTCTCTGCTATCTTAATCGCATCTGGATTCCCTGTGATGAGAATCTTCGCGCTGATATCCTGAGTGAAGCGCACAAATCTCGATATTCCATTCATCCCGGCGCTGATAAGATGTACAAGGATTTGCGCATTACTTATTGGTGGCCCGGTATGAAAAAGGATATTGCTGTGTTCGTAGCTAAATGTCTGACTTGTTCTAAAGTGAAAGCTGAACACCAACGCCCATCTGGTTTGCTCGAACAACCAGAAATTCCTACGTGGAAATGGGAATGTGTAGCGATGGACTTTATTACCAAGTTACCTTTGACAGCAAGCAAACATGATAGCATTTGGGTAATAGTGGATCGTTTGACTAAGTCTGCTCACTTTCTGCCCATTCGTGAAAACTACCGTGTTGAGCAACTCGCGCAGCTTTATGTCAAGGAAATTGTCTGCCGCCATGGTACTCCTTTGAGCATCATATCCGATCGCGATGGCCGTTTTATATCTCGCTTTTGGAAATCTCTCCAATCTGCGCTAGGAACTCGCTTGGACATGAGTACGACATATCATCCTCAGACTGACGGTCAGTCTGAGCGAACTATTCAAACTCTTGAGGATATGCTCCGATCTTGTGTTCTTGATTTTGGAGGTAATTGGGATTCACACCTGCCTTTGATTGAGTTCTCTTATAATAACAGCTATCATTCCAGTATTGGTATGGCCCCATTTGAAGCACTTTACGGTCGTAAGTGCCGCTCCCCGATCTGTTGGAGCGAAGTGGGAGAAGCTCAAATCACAGGACCCGAACTGGTTCAAGAGACAACCGATAAAATCGCCAAGATCCGTGATCATCTGCTGACTGCCCGAAGCCGACAGAAGAGTTACGCAGATCGTAGGCGGAAGCCTCTCGAATTTCAAGTTGGTGATCTTGTTCTCCTCAAAGTGTCGCCCTGGAAAGGTGTTGTCCGCTTTGGGAAGAAAGGTAAGCTTGCTCCTCGATATGTTGGACCATTTAAGATTCTCGCGCGTGTGGGAAAAGTTGCCTACAGACTTGACCTGCCGCCCGCGCTCAGTAATGTGCATCCAACGTTCCATGTATCCAATCTCAAGAAGTGTTTAGCCGACGAGAACCTTCACATTCCACTTGATGAAGTTCAAGTTGATGAAACTATGCATTTCGTTGAGAAGCCTGTTGAGATTATGGATCGCGAGGTAAAGCAAACCAAGCGCAGTCGTATCCCTATCGTGAAAGTTCGCTGGGAGTCCAAGCGCGGAGCCGAGTTTACATGGGAAAGGGAAGATCAAATGAAGATCAAGTACCCGCACCTGTTCTCTGCGCAACCTACTTCGAGATAAATTTCGGGACGAAATTTCTTAAAGTAGGGGAGACTGTGACATCTGCCCCGATCCGACCCGACCCAGGTACCCGTTTCTCCGATCCGATCTCTTTCTTTTATGATTTAGTATTTATTTATACTTATATTTTACTTTTAATAATATATATTTTCCTTCCCGCCTCTTTCTCTCTCTTTCTTTCCGCCGTCCCGTCCCTCTCCTTTTCTCTTTCCGCCTTCTTTTCCCTCTTGTCGCCGTCCCGCCCTTACGCCTTGTTTCCCTCTTTTTCTTCTAACTCTTTGCTTGTCCTTTGTTCCTTCCCGCCTAAGGTTGTCTGCGCAGCTCCACGCGCCAGACTCCCTTACAAGGAATCCTGCGTGAAGACCACCTGTACAGCGATTCGCGAGACGAACTCTTCTCGCAGCGCGCTAAGAATTGTAATTCTTCTCGCAACGCGCTAAGAACGGTAGTTCTTCCCGCGACGCGCTAAGGATTTGTATTTCTTCTCGCAGCGCGCTAAGAATCGTAGTTCATCCCTCGACGCGCGAAGAATTTTAGTTCTTCCCGCGGCGCGCTAGGAATTTTAGTTCCTCCCGCGGCGCGCTAAGAAATGTGATTCTTCCCGCGACGCGTTAAGGTTGGTTCTGTCTGCCTTCGCGCTCGCGCACTTTTGCCTTCGCGCTCCAGCCTTCTCGCGCTAAACCCTTTGAGTTTTCTTCTGTTTAATCTAGCCTTTTGCTTTTGTGTTGTCTTATCTTTTGTGCTGTTGACCTAATCTGCTTTATGTCTGAAAAGTTACTTTCGGCGCAGCATGCGCACCAACCCCATTGGTTGGCAGAAAAAGTGACTGACATTATCTTTTGAGATCTGCTTTTTCCATGCTTGACCGGTACCTTTTTCTGAACCGCCCATGCCTTTTTACTGTTCCCTGTCAGCCTTTTTCTCTTTTTCCCTGCTGCCATATCTTTTGATATCTTTTGCTTTTGGAATCTTTTGCTTTTTGAGATCTTTTTCCCCTTTTTCTAGGGATTGTGTTCCCTAGGGTTTCTCTATAAATAATAATAATATTTTCATAACACTACACACACAAAACACTTAATCTCTCCTGTTTTCCTTGCTCTCTCTGCCGCCTCCCTCTCTGCCTCCGTCTTCCTCCCTGTTCTGTCCTGCTCTTCCGGTAATATATATATATTATATATAATAATTTACTTATTAATTATGCTAACTTATAATCAAGACTTAAAACCAATCATTAAAACAATAATCTTTAATTATAGGTTAACTTGTGCTTGTTTAAAGTTGGTTCTTGCTTTATCTTACACCGCATCGTTTATCAAGTGAGTAATCTCGTACCTAATCCCTTTTTGCTTTTAATATTTTGGGATGATCATGTGTTCATACAAACTTAGAGTCTTAAACTTGTTTATGAACTTTAGTCGCGCAGTATCCCATGTGTTGAGGACGTTTACTTGGCTGTTTATTTGTATGTGTGTATCATTAACCGCTTTGTTCGGCCTATTCCGAAGTTTTCATGGATCCATTAGATGAACACGGGAGACCTATCGTTTACGGTTTTCTTTGTTTACACTTGCACAGATGTTTTCTCGTTTTTGTGCTCAATTGGGAGCACGGATTGAACTATGAACTATGAGCTATGATCTATCTAGGCTTGATCACAATCTGATTGCACCCTTGTTAAACACCAGACATACACGTGTTGCGCGCAGATTTATTGTTATCTATGTATTGTATTAAACTTGATTTCTCACCAACACGCAAGTGTTTGACGTTTATTTTAACACATGTTCAGGTTTGCAGTAGCTGTTTTGGAGCTTGTGGACACATAGGACGTTTTTACTTTTGGACCTAGATTAAAATGTATCAAGACAAGTTATTGCTGTTCGAATATTATGATTTATAATATATTGATTTATGTTGGTTTATTTATATCTTGTGTTTACGTTGCGCGAGCGTGAATGAATGTATTTATTAAATATTGACACCCAATAGTGTCACGAGTAATGAAACAATATGTGGCGCCCCGATGTATAATCCGCCTTTGGTCGGGGTGTTACAACTAGTTTTGATGTTTTGTCTATATATATATAATATAGGTTTGCGTGCAGTGGTTGTGGTGGAGCCACTACAAACCCACCTCCCAAACGTTTGAGAATGCAAACCAAACCAAACACAAACGTTTGTCTCCACCCATAAACCAATCTAAACCCCATGCCATATCACCAAAAACCAATTGGTGGAGATGCTCTAAAGTAGTTGTGAGTGAAAGAGATAGAATATATAATTATAAAGGTATAAAAATATTATTTAATTAAACAGGAAAGAGAAAATAAAGTGTTTTTAAGTGTAATTATATGATATATTGGATATAGGATAGAGAAAGGGTTGGGAATGCTCTAAGTGTTAATTTGGATTCTTTATTTAATGAGTCTAACTTGTTTCTTACATATTTATTTAGTAATTCATGCTTATCATCAGCCAATTTTGGTATTGAATTCTTTTCATTTTGCATTTTCTTGATAGATTTCGTAAGTACCAAATGTGCTAAAAGTAGTCTTAATATTATTAACTAAAATTAAATTTAGACACTAAGTAATAAATTCTAGACTCTTAACTTAACTAAAACTACTAATCGGCAAGTGAACCGGTCGACTCTAGCACAACTAAGTAAATCCGAATATCGAACCCACAAGACTCCTTAAATTACGTAACTAGCTAATTAGACTCAACTAATGCTGACACGACTATCTGTTTGTTTAAAGGGGGGGGGGGGGTTACTAAACTAATATTAAACTAATCACTAAGACTTAAAGATGACTTAAACCTAGACTTAATTCAAATGATGACAAGCAACCACCTAGGCTAGAATCCCTAATGTATCAATTATCAAATAGTTGGAAAATGCTAAGTTATGGAACCGGGATCATAAAATAGTCACTAAAAGAAAATCCGAACAAGACCCCTTACACTTCTCAAGAAGACACCTATGGATTTCTATTAAGTTCTTAAAAACACCAGCTTAATTAGACTCGCTTACGGTCACCTAATTAATTTTATGACAAGTACCTCTATAAAAATTTCTACCTTACAGGGTGGAAATCAAAGGTAGTTTAAAGCATTCACTCGACTAGATAAACAAGGCTGAAAAATCAAACCTAGACGGACTCTTTACGAAGAACTAAATTTAGCACACACATGCATCGAATAAATAACAAGAAACCTCTTAATCATAAACCATAACAAAAACAAAGTCCAAACTAAAATCCAATATCAACAAAAGTTCATCATAAGCCTAGGCGGTCTAAGGGTTTAGCCAACAACCATACTCAAGACCAAAAGAAAATAAATAGGTTTAAATAATGAATTCATGACAAAAACAATAAATTCGAACCGAATAATAATGATGTTTGGCTGAGTAGGTGCTGAACCCAAACGCTCTCTGCTCAGACCAAAATACTTTTCTTTTTCTCTTTCTCTTTCTTTTGCCTTCTGCCGATCTTCTTTCCTGCACCCCTAGGGTCTGCTCATGTTTGGGAGTAAAAACACAACTCTCCCAAAGATCCCCTTAGGGCCGACTCTTGATGCTCCCTTCTGATCTACATTCCACCAAACTTATATATATATATATATATATATATATATATATATGATTCTTTTTCTATTTTTAGGGTTAAAAAAAGAATATAATAATGATAATCATGTGGTCAATCTTTTACAACTTATGTCACAAGATTCATCATTTTTTTTATTCCGTATATCTCTTTTTTTTTTCTTTTATTAATTTTCAATTTAAATAGTATATATAATAATTAATACATTATAATAATAATTAGTAATATATAGCATATGCTCGTCCTTTCATTCGTCGGTCTCAAGGTTAGTAAAAATGTTTCATTTTAGCTCATTGTCTTTTGAAACCATTAAACTCACACATGAACCAAAAAATAATAATATTCATTAAAAACTTGGCTCAAAAGCAATTCAAAGTATAGAGAATATTTATATAATAATATGTATAATTGTGACCATATTAGTACCGTTTTGGATTTGAGATTGTCATTCGATATGTAGTTTGAGTTATTAAAATCCAACTCATTTCTACAATTTGTATCTGCCAACTGCCAAGTGGGGCAAGAATTCTTTTTTTCTTTTTCAAGCTTTACAATCATGATTTTCTTAAATACCTGTTTGGATTTGAGTTCAGTTCACTCCTTCAATGTTCATTTTGGTTTTCAAATGTTTGACATAGTTTCAAAAATAGAATCTGCCAAATAGGGGTAATTTTTTTTCTTTTCTATTATTGTGTAAGTGTCTTGATTATAAATTTTTTAAATACCCCTTTGCAATATTCCGTCAGTTTTATTTTTGAATATGCCATTACCACTTTTACTTCTGTCTGTTTTTCAGTATAATTTTTGGATTTTTATCAGTATGTTTGGATCATTGGCATTTTGACTCATTTCTGTGGTTAGCATTTTAGTAATGGATTTCTCATGTTCCCTTTTGGATTTGGATCATCCAAATTTGACTCATTTTCACAAGTGTGTTAAAAGAGTTTTTTTTGTTTTCTTTTTCAAGCTTCTCAATAGTAAGTATCCTTTTGGGTTGAAATCTTTTAATACCCGGTTTGGGTTATTGAAATATGAGTCATTTGCATAATTTGCATCCGCCAAGGCGCCAAATGGGTCCAGAATTCTTTTTGTTTTGCTGCTTCTTAATAATGAATTTCTTGAGTAAGTTCTCTCTCAATGGCCATTGCTGTTTTTGACTTTTTGGAACATTGGCATATTTTATAAAAAGTAAAAGTTAAAAATTATTTTTCAGATATTTTGTTTTTTTTTTTATTCTAGATTCTATTAGTGCTCCTTTTAATTATCGTGTCTATTTGTTTTTTTTTCCGAACGTCTTACCACTTTTACTTTTGCATGTTTTTCAATTTGCTTTATTGGGTTTTTTAATACCGATTTAAATATGAGAACACCTTTACATACCCATGGATCATTTAAGTTCAACTCATTTCCACAATTAGCATCAGCCAAGTGTGTATAGAATTCATTTTGTTTTTTGAAGCTTCTCAATTATGATATTTTCATGTACCATTTTGAATTTGATCAGTTCTTTTAATGTCCATTTTGGTTGAAGATTGACATAATTTCAAAAAATAGAAACTGCTTAGTACTTAGTAGGGGTAAAAAGACTATTCATTTGTTAGGTTCATCCTTAGTTATATCGTTGGGTATTGGCAACAACAGATGTCAAGTTAAATAAGTTTTGTGGGATGATTAGGTTTTTTTAACTAGATAGCAGGGCCGGCTTCGAGAAAGCAAAAAAGCTTTTGGGTCGAAGACGGAAATTTTTTTGGGCCTAAAGTAAAATGAGTATTTTGTTGGGTTTAAACAGTTTAATTTTTATATGAGCTTACTTGGTTATAATTTGGGTTGTGTAAAAAACTTTTGTATAAAAGAAGAAATTAAACATTTCTCAAGTAAGGCTAGAACCCACAACTTCTTGGTTGTGAGTAATACCCATTTGCCATTAGACCAAGTAGTGGTTATGCAATTGTGTTTAAATATTAAATATACATACTGTTTTTAATAAAAATACATAAAAAATTTTTCAAAAAAAAAAAAATTCTTGCCTAGCGGAGTGTCGGGCATGTGGCCATCGACCACCCTGCCACCCCAAGGGCCGGCCCTGCTAGATAGTGCTTGTTTAGAACAATTCTGAGTTTTTTTCAGAACTGATGCTAATAAAGAAATCCTTTTCACAACTAAGGCCGGGGTTTTAAAGTTTTCAAAAATAATACAATCTTCGTTCGTAATGGCAACTTGAAGTAACCCAACATGGTTGGTCAGGGAATGTAAGATTCAACTAGATAGTGCTTGTACAAGTAGTCGTTTGTAACGACGACTCTGTCATGTTTTTGCCAAGTTGCCGTTTATACCAAATTGTTGTTAGCAATGGAAATTTCTGCCAAGCTGTCGTTATTTCAAAACACTCACCATCCAACTAGTACTCCGTAGCTTTCCTACCATCACTTTCATCAATTTAAAAGTCTTGTTTTGCAAATTTGTCATTACTAAGGGTCTGTTTGGTATGAGGCAATTGAATGAATAAGGAAATGAAATAGGCGTGGTAATAGAATGGACAAAGAAATAAAATGATCATTACACGCCATTGTCATGTTTGGTTATCATGTAGGAATGAAATGATTCTTCACTTTATTTTTATTATTATTATTAGTAGTAGTAGTAAATATTATTATTGTTAATTATAATAATAATTACTAATAATAATAAACTGATAATATTTATTATTATTATTATTCACTAATTTTTATTATTAGTAGATAATAATAATTATTAATAATATGAATATTCATAATAACTAGTTTTTAAAACTCGCACGTTACAACGATATTATTTAATTGAATAAAAATAATCATAAAAAAACTTTGAATCACGCATGCGCGTTGTGAACATTTAAATATAATAATAATTCTAATATAATAATACTTATATTATAATATACAAATCAATAATGATATTAATAATAATAATAATATACTGTAATAATATTGACAATGTAACAATAATTATAATATAATAATAATAACAACAATTATTTATTATTATTATTGTTATTATTATTATTATTGGGTAATTTCCATTCCTTGAAGGATTGAAAAAAAACACCATTTCTTAAAGGAATGAAAATCCTATAATTAGAAGGAGTTTTATTCCTTAAGAAATAACTCATTCCATTACCACATAACAACCAAACATGTTTTAATTTATTTTATTAGAATAATTAATTCCATTCCACCATCTATTCTTTCAACAAACACTACCTAATTGTGATTCATTACACTGGTTGACCCCTAAACAACTATTTAGGGGTTCACCAGTGTATGAGATATTTCCCAACATTTGAGACAAACAACACGATCCATGATACGAAATCGTGTGTTTCTCATAATACCTTATGAGATATTTACCACACCATAGATACAAAATTATGTGTCTCAAATAATTTCAAATATAATTTAACTAGCTTTAGAGCTCATGTCACACACGGGATGATCCAAATTATAAAATTAAAGCAAATAATTATATAACGTATATGAAAAAATATATTATATCTATACTTGTATCTATACTATGTCTACATAAATTAATTTTATTTATATCACAAAATGATTTTTTTAAATGAAATTAATAAAAAAATGCACGTGCTAAAACGTACTCGAGAACGCTCTTCTATTGAAAATTTCATTCTTAATGTCATATATGTATAATTGAAAGAACTTTGGTTATTAACAAATTTCATGAAAAAGACTTCTCATACAATAATAGTTCTAACCACTCAGCCTAAATACAGAATAAGTGTTACATTTATTAATATATTAATCAATTTAACACCCATCAAAGGAATGGAAAACCTTAAATTGTAACGACAGATGTTCTTCAAGAATTATGTTTTTCTAAGCTACATTATGAAAAAGATTTTGATAAGTTTCAGAAAGCTTCTCAACTTTGTCGTAATGACAACATAAAAAACAACATGTTAACTCATTCAATTTTGTGAATATTTTGCTTCATTTGATTATAGTTTTGAATGAAATGCTTCCCATACAACATTCTGATCACCATTGAAGAAAAAGTTAATGCTTACACAAATACTTCAAATTTGATAAAAGTTAGAAGCATTGATAGGTCTGGGGTGGCATGTCGAAAGTGTTCGTGATATTTTCTTAAATTTTAATAGTCGATGGAAAAATAGTCAATTCCCCAAATCCCAAACCTTTTGATTATTTCCAAAAATGCCCTTGAAAATAATTTTGAACCCCGAATCGTTAAAATTCTGACTTTCATCCGTTTTATATTTTCAAGTCAACACTTTGAACTTGTAACAAATTTGATGATAAATCTATTTACATTCTCAAACTTTTAAAAATACTCAGATTTTTTATTTTTGACCGTAACAAATTTTAATCTAAATGTATTTAATTTGTACCAAACAATCTATTTACCAACTTTTGACCCATAGAAATCAAATTTAAGTTGCACAAAAAACCCGAAAGCAATCATTGATAAAAAAAACTAAGAAGTTAAATATGATAAACTTTGTTTTGTCTGAAAGTGATTGATTTAAACTATCATTACATTTTAACATATATATAGTTTACTAAATTAACCGAAAAATAAATTGATAGATTTAAAGCATAGATTTATAATTTATAAATTTATATGACAATTTACAAAACAATAATAATAATAGATAAATTGATTGACTTTTAACCATATATTTATAATTTAATGATTAAAAAAATTACTTTGTAAAATAAAAGCATATTCGAGTTTTGTTTTTCTTTACAATCTTATACAATATACATAGTAAAATATGTTAATGATAACATTTGAAATTATATTATTTTCAATCTTTGACAAACATGGTTTGTTGTTGATTTTTGAATTTCACCAAGTATTTTGGAATATATGGTAAAATAATATGTTAATATTTATTTTTATAAAAATGTATAGATATAATATAAATAAAGTATAAAAGGAAAGTGAATAATTATTGATGTAACATTCGTTACTTTTCAAACCCGAACCATTTCGAATTTTTGATTTGGTTTATAAACACACACACACACACACACACACACACACATATTACAATGTTATTGGTTAATCTCAAGTTCCGTTTCATGTATTTATTTGACATTCGTATTTGAAGATGTATTCATTAAACCGACTTGTTTTGTCGTTTCGATGTGTGTTTGTTATTCGTTTATTATAAATATATTTCTCGATGATTTACGGTTATCGTTCGTTCGCGTTCTATTTCATTTTGGTATAATACCAAAATAATCCAATCATATCAACTTTTAACAAGTTTATATAAATTTCAAAGTTTAAGGTAAATATTGAAAATATATTATAATCCACTTTTAAAGGAAATTTATTCTTGGGGGATCATTTTTGTAAATGTGGTTTTAAAATAATAATTTAATAATAACAAACCCCCCACCCATTTCCCTTCTTCCCTGTTTCTCCGATCTACGGCAGGCGACGAGCCCGGTTTTCCGGCGAGCATCAAAACACAACCAAAACGTGTTTTAACATAATTAAATTATCATAATGCCTACCTCCATTAACGCAAATCATTAACAACCTTTTATGACGTGTATTAATGGACTAATATGGCCGAATTAAAACCCCCTAACGGCCGGATTATTCTTGAAACTCATTAACGGCTAATTAACATATAACGCTCCAATTGACACTATAAAAAGAATGCCAAGCTTCAACTAAACCTGTCCCAATACTCAATTTAATCAAATACACTCTCTTTAATCCCATATTAACTCCGTCAAACCCGTCTCCGGCCAAACCACTATTCACCATCAATCTGTATCAATTCTAGCTCGTGAGGTTCAACCGACTCGATTCACTTGACGCTTTTCTGCTTTTACTTTTTACTCCATATCAAAGGTGAGTTTTCATAACCCCTTTTTTACTTTTACACGTTTTGGGGTGTAGCACGTCCAAACTTAGTTTTCTTGTGTCAAACTAAAATTCACATGCGTGTCTTGTATGTATTTGTTTTGTATCATATTACTTGTAAACTGTGTGATTATGTACTAGTTGTTTACTGTTTTTGTTGGTGGATACACATACTCATAACGGGAGGGTCTGATGGGACGTACTTGCGCCGTCCATATGTTAATGGCGGTATCATACACATACTCATAGTGGGAGGGTCCTATGGGACATACCTGTGCCGTCCATTTGTTAATGGCGATATCATTATCATATTCTATACTCCAAGTGGCTCGACGAACGGGCATTTCTTAGTAGATTTGACTTATGTCAAGCGAACAGAAATATCATGTATTTACTTTTCTTTTGCTATATGATTGAGACTATACATCTTGACTTGTAAATTTTACACTTTCGTATTATACATATGCAAAACCTTATGAATTTCACCAGCATTATTGTTGACAAATTATATTGTTTTAAACGTGCTGCATGTAACATCTCGGATTTTTCGAAACCGTATTCGTTTGCGTATTACCCGAGCCGGAAATATTTTGGATCATTAATATTAATCAAAACCAAGTAGCTATATGTGATTAAGTTTCCAAAGTTCACTTTAAAACCCTCATAGTTTATATCAAGTTCATTTCTTATTTATTTCATAAATAAAGATCAATAATTAACCAATATACAAACTTGAAGGACCAATTATGTCAAAAACTGAAACTTGCCCTCCATGGACTCGGGGCGCCGCGAATTGGGCCACACGTCCACGGCTGCGCAGCGCGGTGGCCTAGCTGGTCAGATCGTTTAACTCTGGTTCGTTTCCTAGTTCGTTTAAGATATAAAATTGTTTATTTTAAGCATAATCGAGAGAATTAAGGACCAAGTAATCATAATATAATGAAAATAAAATTCCTAAGTCGTTTATTACAGCACAAGATCATATCCTTATGAATTTTTTGATGATTCTTTCTTTAAATATATATTTACTTGCTTAAACGGGCCAAAAAGCCATAAATGGTTCGATTTAGCTTTTCTTATATAAACAAACCTTAAACCTCTGCCATAAAACATTAAACAAACCCTAAAGAACATACTCCAGCCGTCCTACCTTCTGCCCAGCTCGAATACTCTCGGTTTTTGGTGTTTTGTTGAAGAACCGTTCATATCCGTTTGACTTTGTAAGTTCAAGAACCTTTGACTTCCGTTTCTCGTCAATCCTTTCACTTTCCGGGTAAGTTGTAAACTGTAAAATCATTCATACATATTCCCTAGTCAATAACCTTCAATCAATTTCGGTGATTGAAGGGTGTTGACTGGTCAATTGCTTTAAAACCCGATAAAGGGTAAAACAGTCAACAAGTTTGACTTTGCGTTTTCTCATGCTTCTAATCGGATTCAATGTTCGGTCCAGAAGACTTTTATTCTCGTAACGTAATTTTAAGTCTACTTCCCAAAACCCAACTTCCAACTCGCTGTTCGGATTCTGGTCAGTACCAGCTCGCTTAAATGTTTAATTCAACATAACTAGAGTTCTACTCATCCGTTTGGATTGATTCCAACGGAATTAAGTTCGTTTTTATTTCTAGTTTTATATTACAAAGTTTTAGGTTCTGATCAGTTATCTCGTTTGACACGTATTGGACGACTCGCTTATCCGTTTACTCGTTTATTCTTAATTATACTCGCTTGCCTTTAAACTAAGGTGAGTTTTATCATTCCCCTATTTTACTCAATTTTCACAAATGTTTTGGGGACATATGCGTATATAATACTATACATACATATCAAAAATAGCAAACGTGTAATTGTGTGTGATTAATCAAATCTACTTGTTATGTGCTTATGTGTTATTGTATTCATTCGTTTGACATATCCCCTTGGAGTGGGTTCTCATTCTTATTGACCACCACCCGATTCACTTGGCAACGGTCTTATTCTTATATGCTTATGGTTGATTTACCGGCGCCCGATTCGCTTGGCAATGGTTTAATCGACAACTTACTTGCTTATGGTTTGATTTCATTGCCGCATTTATTACGTTTTTATTATTTATCATATTAACATTATTTTATTACAAAACTAGTGGTAAACTCACTCAACATGTGTTGTTGACCAAAACTCCATTTTCTACGCATATGCAGGTTGCCTGAGTTGAAGGATGGATACTTAGAAAGACTATAGGGTTACATTGAAGACAAACTTAAATTTAATTGATTATATTTATTTATTTGAATTGTATTGTTGTATTTGAATGCTGTGTATTATTTGAATTAAATAATTAATTAGATATTGTCACATTTTATATATGATAGTATATTCGAGCTGTGAGCAATCGGATCACGCCCCGGCATTTCCGCCTTAGGTTGGGGTGTGACACTGCAGGTTGAAGTTTAAGGATTGAAGAATAGAATAGTTGGACCATTAGGTTGCAAGAGACGAAAATTCAAAGTTTATTGTATTAATATTTGATTGTATATTTGTGATGTATTGAAATGAATTAAATATAATTATTGTCACTTTAATAGCGTTACGAGCTTATGAGTGATCTGTACGTCACACCCGGGCGTATTCCGCTTTAGCCGGGGTGTTACAGATTGGTATCAGAGTCATAACTATAATATAGGTTGTTAGACATATCTGCCTAGTATAGTTATAGTTATAGTTATTTAGGGCCCAAACTGCATGTATACTCTATGTGCCATTTGCCCACACTTATATTAAAAGTTCATTCATTTGCTCTAAATTATATTTATAATATTTCATAACGTTGCCTACACACATATTCACACACAAACTTCAAGGCTTAGGCCTAAAACAAAGATTTTCAAAAACTTCTAAATCGAATTTTTACTTGGGTTTTTCCGATATTTCTTCATCATAAATCGTATCTTCATGCTTTCAAGCGTGATCATGTCCTCTTTGTGATGTCATACAAATCATGGTGATTCATGCGATGTATGACTCTGACCCTCAATGTTTTACAATGTGTTTTAATCAAAAGTCTGTTAAGTCGTGGTGATACACGAATACCCAGCTTTTGGTTCGATTTAATTTCAAATTTTGATTTTTGTGCTGGAACATAAGAGTCCATGGTGGTTCATGAAAACTCTAAGTTCCATACAACGCTTAATTTATTAACAAGGACATTTAAACCATACACAATTCCGAGACTCACGATTCTTGTTACACTATGTCTTCTCATTTTCAACCCACAAAACGACAACCCATATCATCAACCAATTGATCATTGAAATTCCGATCATGATAACCCAAAAATTCATTACTAACCACAACAACAAGAGCAAACACCAAATTTATGCTCTAACAAATCCAGAACCCAACACAAACCAAAGATACCCAATCACACCCGCTATGCTAAAAAAAAGGGGCCTGACTTGTTTCCGCCGTGAAATACTTTATTGTCCACCAGAAGTCTATCCATTTTCTGACATCGATACCTAGTCTCTTCAAACTCATCAACTATGCATAAACTTTAAATAAATAATTTTTTTTCCACGTATACTTCCACACGTTTATTTCCCCTTAAACACCTTTTACTCAAATCTTGATTATTTTAAAGTGGTCACTTAATAAATATAAATATTCATATATTCACAAAGATATTTTTGCTATATGAAGTATATTCACGATGATTTCCTTCAAAAGAACTTTACAAAAATTCAAATGGTTAATTTTTATCACTATTATTATTATTATTATCATCATCATCATTACCACCATTGTTATTATTATTACTATCAATACATTTATTAATAGTATTCTTATTATTATTATTACAACTAATATTATTATTAGTACTATTATTACCATTATTATTATTATTATTATTTCAATAAAACCATTAAAATAAAATAAAATATTTTGCTTTAAACAAGTTCTAAGCTCTTAGGGCTATTATATTATATGATCACTACAAATTTTTATCTTTAACGAGGCATTTTAATTGACGATTCTCTATAATGTTTTCATAGGTTCCACCCAAAAGAAAACCTTTTACATTAAAAGTTTTATAAATTTCTCAAGCGTTAGCATTAATTCAAGACTTTCATTCATCATATATATAAAAAAAAATTATTAACGCATCAGGTTTTTATAACCGGTTTTCACAAACTAAAACGAATCTCAAAAATCATTTTTTTTCTCCCACGTTTCTGTTAACGCTAATGAGTTTCGGTCAAGAAATCATGGCACCGTCCACCCTAGACTTTATACCAAAAACCCACCTACCCTCGAGAAGACAAGCTCTGCGGGCAACATTTTTATTTATCCTTTTCACATTATTATTATTATTATTATTATTATTATTATTATTATTATTTCTTTGTTCTTTCCGTTTGAATAATCTCTCCATGTTCTCTAAATTTTCAATGATATTAATGGATTTATGTTTGCATGTGGTTGATTCGATTTACTATTCTCACAAAGCACAACACACATTCTATACGTTATCTATAGAATAAGATTTAGTTAACTCTTGAATTAATTCAATCTAACGGCCTATGACCGGTCAACCCCAAACGTAAGCGTTAGCGAGAACCGGGACCATGTTCATGGTTATCTAATAGAAACCGTAATTACTCTTTTTGGCGGTCTATGACCGGTCAATCCCCCAAACGTAAGCGTTAGCGGGAACCGGGACCATGTTCATGGTTATCTAATAGAAACCGTAATCACACTTTTAGCTGCCTATGACCGGTTTACTTTCAAACTGGGGCTATGTAAGACATAACTATCTAATAGGAGCCTCATGTACTCGTTCTATTTCAATGATTTAATATTATATTTGCGTTTTACCAATATTTCAATGCGGACGTCTCAAATATAAACTCCTCCCCATGACGGTTAAACTTCCCCGAGATTATTAATGCTAACATCTTTGTGTCATTATTTCACTTCTCCTAATTCTTTGATATTTTCTTGTGGTTATCATATGTTTTCACGAATTTAAGTTTTTTATGACCCCAATGTTTCATGTATTTAACTTATGATGAATATTTTTATTTACCATAGTATCCTTAATATCAAGGGTTTTTTCTTTTGTCTTTAATACTCTGATAATTTATTTTATTTTTCAACCTTCTGTTTGGATATTCTTTAATTCTAGAATTTCGTTATTTAAATTTATTCAATTATTTCGTTGGTTAGTGTTGACCCTAACATTACATTATTTATCTCGATATTTGACCTCAAGGTTGCGCTTATAAATTTTTATTAGTTTTGACCCTTATAGTTCATTGTTCTTGATTTAAAGGTCCTCATATAAGAATTTAATTTATCTTAAAACCCACACAATGAGATGAATTATGTGAACCATCCGACGATAAGGGTAATTATGGGTCGATACGTAATTATCCAAGTCCTCGCATGGAAGACATAATAAGTACGTTATGTGCAATAACTCGAAACCTGGAATGGTTTTGAAAGACGGGACGATTGTAGTATAATAAATGCATGGTGGATACGCCGTTGGTACATCTTATATATAAATGTCCTTACCATATTACCATTTGTGGTGTCTTTCGTGTCATTCAAAGATCGACGTTATTGTTTTTATTTAATTATGTATTGCAAAATTGTTAAAAAAACTTTGAACAACTTAATGTATTAGTTGTTTTCTTTTAAAATTTTATTTTTAATTTCGGGACGAAATTTCTAAAAGTTATGAATCCTGTAACATTCGTTACTTTTCAAACCCGAACCATTTTGAATTTTTGATTTGGTTTATGAATACACACACACACACACACACTACAATGTTATTGGTTAATCTCAAGTTCCGTTTCATGTATTTATTTGACATTCGTATTTGAAGATGTATTCGTTAAACCGACTTGTTTTGTCGTTTCGATGTGTGTTTGTTATTCGTTCATCATAAATATATTTCTCGATGATTTACGGTTATCGTTCGTTCGCGTTCTATTTCATTTTGATCAATTAACGCGACTCCAAGATTTAAAAGTCTCTATTTAAACCACTCGCAAACTATCGGGTATAATACCAAAATAATGCAATCATATCAACTTTTAACAAGTTTATATAAATTTCGAAGTTTAAGGTAAATATTGAAAATATATTATAATCCAGTTTTAAAGGAAATTTAATCTTGAGGGATCATTTTTGTAAATGTGGTTTTAAAATAATAATATAATAGTAACAAACCCCCTACCCCTTTCCTTTCTTCCCCGTTTCTGGTAACGCAAAATATTGGTCTTGTTGTCTGAAGGTGAGAATCTTAAGGGCAAAATATTGGTCTTGTTTGTTTATAGAGTTGTACTAAGTCCATGTGTGTATGGGCAGGAACCTGATTCTTGCGGTTTCTCTAAGACGATCACATCAAACTGGCGATCACCTTTGAGGGTCCACTCCCCGATCTCAGTTTTCGAGGTCCACTCTGTTAGGCATTAACCAGAGTCGGTACGCAGCGGAAACACAAACACACACGCACAAACGAAAGCAATAAATAAGAGACACGAGATTTTTTCCTGGTTCGGTCAAGGCGACCTACGTCCACGGACTGCAACTAGGGTATTTTTTATTAAGCACGGTACAAAAGATTACAATACATGACTAGGTATATCATCAATCAATCATCATCATCAATCATGCCCAGTAAAATCCCACCGACAGCAAAGCTATAAGTAGGGTCTGGGGAGGGTGGGATGTAGGCACACCGTACCTCTATCCAAAGGAATAAAGAGGTGGCTTCCAGAGAGACCCTCGGCTCTAAGTACATGTGTATGAAGCAAAATAAAGGAAATCAAAGTTTAACAGTTATATAAAAACTACTACTAATTATAATAATATTAATAATAAGATCACAGTTTAACAGCTATATAAAAGCTAATAATAATTATAATAATAATAATAATAATATATGTAAGGGAAATACCATTATGGTATGTGACCTAAATAAGTTAAGTCTAAGCCCTAAGGTATTCAATTCTCTCTAAAAATCCTTAACTTTAATTCTACTTCTCCACGAATTCCTATCCTCAACCATGTCCTCAGAGAGGTTTAGGTCTATCAAATCATGCCTAATCCTCTCATCCCAAGTCAATTTCGGTCGTCCTCTACCCCTCCTCCCCTCTATAGTAATGTTTTCTACGGATCTAACAGGATTCGTCGTCTGTCTTCTCTTTACATGTCCAAACCATCTCAATCTCCACTCTCTTATCTTGTCTGCTATGTTCGCCACCCCTAATCTCTCTCGAAACACGACGTTTCTTATTCGGTCTAGCCTTGTGTGCCCACACATCCAACGTAGCATTCTCATTTCTACTACCTCCATCTTCCGCACTTGTGCCTTCTTGATGGCCCAACAATCTGTTCCATATAGCATTGCAGGTCTAACTGCCACCCTATAGAATTTTCCCTTTAGTTTAGTCGGGAAACTCTTGTCGCACAATATACCCGTGGCTGCTTTCCATCTACACCATCCTACCTGAACTCGGTGGGTCACATCACTGTCTAATTCCCCATCGCTTTGTACAAATGATCCTAAATACTTGAACTTCGTTACCTTCGGGACCACCTGCCCTTCAATTGTGATCTGTGCGTCTTCATTGTCGTTTATTCCACCAAAATCACAGTGGAGGTACTCCGTATTAGATCGGCTAATCTTTAAACCTTTTGTCTCTAAGGTTGTTCGCCATTCCTCAAGCCTCATGTTTAGATCTTGTTTTTTCTCAGCAAGTAACACAATATCGTCTGCGAACATCATGCACCACGAGAGAGTCCCCTGAATCGACTTTGACAACTCATCCAAGACTACTGCAAAAAGAAACGGGCTCAACGCTGACCCCTGGTGAAGACCTACCTCTACAGGAAAGAAATCAGTATCCCCCACTGGCGCACGGACACTTGTTTCACTCCTGGTATACATATCCATAATTATCTCTATGTATTTCCTGGGCACTCTTCTACCCTCCAAGCACTCCCAGAGCACCTGTCGTGGCACACTGTCGTAGGCCTTTTCTAGGTCAATAAACACCATATGTAGATCACGCTTCTTCTCCCTATACTTTTCCATTAATCTTCTTATAAGGTGTATTGCCTCTGTGGTGGAACGCCCCGGCATGAAGCCAAATTGGTTGACCGTAACCTGAGTTTCTCGTCTAAGTCTACCCTCAATCACTCTTTCCCATAGCTTCATAATATGACTTAGTAGTTTGATTCCTCGGTAGTTACCACAACATTGGGCGTCTCCTTTGTTCTTATAGATAGGAACTACAACGCTGCTCCTCCACTGGTCTGGCATCTTACCTGATTTGAGAATACTATTGAACAGAGTAGTTAACCACATGACTCCTTCCTCCCCCAGACACTTCCACACCTCGATGGGTATGTTGTCTGGGCCAACCACCTTAGACCTTCCCATCCTCCTAAGTGCATCCTTCACCTCTTCTCGTGTGATCCGTCGGCAGTAGCAGTTATTCGATTGTTGTCGTTGAAAGTTTGTGTTGTCATGTTCTTCTTGGTAGGCTCTCCCATTGCTAAAAAGATTGTGGAAGTAGGTTTGCCATCTTAGCTTGATGTCCTGCTCCTTGACCAGTACATGCCCATCTGTATCCTTTATGAACTTCACCGGTCCTAGATCTTGCCTTCTATGCTCCCTGGCTTTGGCAATCTTAAACATAGCATGTTCCCCCTATTTTGTTTCTAGACTTTCATACATCCGTTTAAAGGCCGCCTTCTTTGCTTCCGCCACTGCCTTCTTCGCCTCTATCTTGGCCGTTTTGTAGTTGTCCCTCAATTCCACTCGCTCCTCCTCATTCGTGCACCTCATTAGCTCCCTAAAACATCCTTGTTTGTCCCTTATCTTGTTTTGCACTGCATCATTCCACCACCAAGACTCCTTATGCCCACTTGTCTTTCCTGTTGTGACCCCGAGAGTCTCCTTTGCTACTTGGATGATCTTTGTCTCCATAGCTTCCTATATATGAGTTGAGTCCCCATTTAGTCGAGCCCGCGTATGCAGTATGAGGTTATCCTTAAACAGTAGGAGATTTTCGTCCTTCAAATATCCCCATCGAATTCTCGTTGTACCTTTCTTCTCTCGAACAGTCAGCTTATTTCTGAAGGCTATATCTGTCACTAGTAGTCGATGTTGAGTCACAACTGCCTCCCCAGGTATGACTTTGCAGTCCTTCCACCAACTTCGGTCTCCTTGCCTCATCAAAAGGTAGTCAATTTGCGTGTCGCGTCCGCCACTGCTAAAAGTGATTAAATGAGAATCTTGTTTCATAAAATAAGAATTTATAATACCTAGGTCATGTGCCACCGCAAACTCTAGAAGATCTGTTCCGGTCTCATTCCTATCACCAAAACCGAAACCCCCATGTACGGCTTGAAAACCATCGTTAGCCTTACCAATGTGTCCATTAAAATCACCTCCTATGCAAATCCTCTCCCTCCTAGGTATGCCCCCTACCACTGCGTCTAGGCAATCCCAAAATTCTCTCTTTTCTTGATCCCCTAGGCCTACATGAGGCGCGTAGGCGGAGACTACTGCCACTACTTCCTCTCCTAGTACTAATTTCAACACCATAATCTTGTCATTATGTCTTATCACCTCCACCACACTAGTGTGTATTTCCTTAGCCACTAGAAACCCCACTCCATTCCTAGCTCCATCAGACCCCGAGTACCACAACTTATACCCATTACACTCAGCCCCTCTATGTCCTTTCCACTTAGTCTCCTGGAGGCATGCTATCTGAACCCTACGTCTTTTAAGCACATCTACCAATTCTAGCAACTTACCATTTAATGTTCCTACATTCCAAGAAGCCAAACGCAATATACGCTCCCTATCTTTACTCTTTCCTACACCCCTCGTTTCAGGACATGGTCTCAAGTAATAGTCATGTTTCCTACGCTCTATGGTTGCAACTAATCACACAAACACAAGCAATAGAACACCAAATCAATAGTAATAATAATAATGATAATAGTAACAAAAACTAATAATAATAATAATAGTGTGTAGCAATAACACAAGCAATTGAAGTTAGATCATGAAACCCAATACCCAGCTCTATTCAAACAAATCGGGCAGCTAAACCCAACTCAAATTGTGAAATTGACAAGTGCAAAAGTGCTCAGAAAGAAACAAGATTAGTGAGGATGGTGAAGATTAAAGGGGTAGAAATACCTGTGTACCAACTATAAATAAGACATAAAAAAATTCGCCGGCCGACTTACGATCTCGTTGTCTCGCTCCTTCGGTTTCGAGCGGTGGCTTGCGGGTGGTTTGTGGTGGAGACGAGGGGCGAGTGGAGAAGAGAGACTTACCTGTTGTCGGAAGCTTTCCAGTTGATACCGCCGGAAAAACTACCGGAGGACTTGTACGGAGATGTGAATGTTGGGGGTAATTGGTAATTGCCGGAGGACTTGTACGGAGATGTGAACGTTGGGGTAATTGGTACATGACTAGGTATATATAGATAACAATCAGGTTTAATAGAGTATGGACCAAGAAAACTCCAATGGGCCATCCTTCATAATTAAATGGGCCGCCCTCTTTTGTCTTCTAATCATCAACCAACGAACCCGGTTCAAAGGCCTTTACTAATCCTAACAATCTCCCACTTGAAGGCCTTGCGATAAACTCCAGCCCGCCATTCAAGTACAAAGCAACTCGGTCGTCAGTAATCTTTATTTGCCACGTCTTCCAAGCTTCCAGTTCCCACAAACAAGCTAAGACGTATCCCCTAGTTGCAGCAACCCCCTTCAACATCAAGTACCAGAAGTGCTAGTTGAAGCTCCACCGAGCTCCAACTCATCAGCCAAAACTGATCCGTCCTCTATCTCAACTGATACTCACAATCCACCAGTTCCAGAGATAACCCGAGAACCATTACCACTCTCCTCTTTCAGCAATAGTTCCCCATAAGAGATTTTATCAATCGGAATAACGGTCTTCAAAACCCAACGTTGTTTTGTAACAGTTCCCGGAACACAACCCGCGCTCCCACTCTCACCAAATCACTGACCTGTTTTAGACCTTCGACCCCGCTCAGCTTGAATCACCTTGGCACTAGACTCCATTCTTGCAAATTGAACCTTATTTTGCCCATTCGACTCAGCGAACCCAACTTTGTTTTGAGGGACGATCATACTTCCCTCAGTAGGCACTTCCGCCATGTATAATGAACCACATATGTTTCCACGAGCAATAACTAGACTACCTTTAGTTACCTTCCATTTACCTCCACTGAATTTTACTTCCATACCTAGTTCATCCAGTTGACTAACAGAGATAAGCCTTCTCTTCAACGATGGAATAACCCTAACATTCTTCAAGTTCCAAACGGTTCCTAATGGAATTACCAAAATTAACGCCCCCATACCCGTAACATTAAGAACATCACCATTAGCAATGCGTACCTTCCCAAAGTTACCAACCTTTAGATTCACCATCGTCTCCCCGCTGTGTGTAGTGTGAAACGAAGATCCGGAATCCATGACCAAAGAATCCACTATGCTATCAACACTACAAAATAATGCCTCGTCATCACTGATGCCCTCATTAACTTGTTCAGCAGTGTTCACCTCAGCAGCCTTTCCCTGTAATCTATTTGAACAATCACTCTTAACATGTCCAACTTCATTACACCTCCAGCACTCCACATTTTTTCGAGTTCTAAACGAACTCCTCCCTCGACTCCCACTGCTTCTGTTATTTTCCCTTCCCCTGCCTGCATAAAACATATTAGAAGATGATCCGCCACTAGTGCTTTTCCGGCAAACGCCTTCACCCAACACAATGTCTCGGATCCCCTCAAATGTCAAACCATCAGCCCCCGTAGAACTAGTAATGGCCGTTACAGTTCCAGACCAACTCTCAGGTAAAGAAGATAACAACATAATAGCTTGAGTCTCATTATCCAACTTCATGCCCACAGAAGCTAACCTGGACATAATTGAGTTGAAATTATTAATGTGACCCGTGACTGAACTTCCCTCGTGCATCCTTGTCATAAACAGTTCCCTCATCAAGAACACCTTATGGCTGTAGACGGTTTTTCATACATATTTGACAGAGCCGTCATCATACCACGAGCCGTAGTTTCTTTCATGATATTAAAAACAACGCTCCTCGTCAAAGCCAATGTAATTTTACCTCTAGCCTTCTTGTCCTTTGAGTTCCAAATTGCTTCTTCAGCTTTATCCATATTCTCCGTTTTTCCTCCAATACCATATCCAAATCGTGTTCCCCAAGTAACGCCTCTATTTGCATTTTCCACCATGCAAAATCAGTCCCGTTAAACTTGTCGATTCGAACCTTCCCGTCTTCAGACATCGCAAACGAGAAAACAAAGAAAACCGAACTCTAACCCAAAACCCGAACCTTTCTCGCAACCCGAAATTCCTATCAACAAATGCCCGGCCCTCACGATCAAAGCAAACCCGAACAAAAACCGAATCTCGAACACCCAACCTTCGATTCTAGTTCGACAACAAGAAGCAACTGACACTACTTCTTACTTCGATTATGTGACATCTGCCCTATCCGACCCGACCCAGGTACCCGTTTTCGAATCCGATTCTTTTTATGATTTAAAATTTAATTATTAATCTTTGTAAATTTAACATTAAATAAATTATATATATATTTTATATTACTTACTAATAATAATAATTTTCTTTTCCGCCGTCCCGCCTCTTTCTCTTTCTTGTCGCCGTCCCGCCTCTTCTCTTTCTTGTCGCCGTCCCGCCTCTTTCTCTCTTGTCGCCATCTCGCCTCTTCTCTCTCTTGTTGCCGTCCCGCCCCTCTGCTTAACCCTTAAGCCTTGAACCCCCTTTTTCTCTTAACTCTTTGTTTGTCCTTTGGTTCTTCCCGCCTAAGGATGTCTGCGCAGCTCCACGCGCCAGACTCCTTACAAGGAAGCCTGCGCGAAGACCAGCTGTTCCAGCGATACGCGAGGCGAACTGTTCCCGCAGCGCGCTAAGAATGGTAGTTCTTCCCGCGGCGCGCTAAGAATGGTAGTTCTTCCCGCGGCGCGCTAAGAATGGTAGTTCTTCCCGCGGCGCGCTAAGGATTATAGTTCTTCCCGCGACGCGCTAAGGATTTGTAGTTTTTCTCGCGACGCGCTAAGGATTGTTCTCTGTCTGCCTTCGCCCTCGCGCTGCGCTCGAGTCTTCTCGCGCTAGACCTAAAGTCTTTTCTTCTGTTTAGGTCAGCCCGTTTACTTTTGTGATATCTTATCTTCTGTCTGAATAGTCACTTTCGGCGAAGCATGCGCACCAACCCCATTGGTTGGCAGAAAAAGTGACTGACATAATCTTTTGAAATCTGCTTTTCCCATGCCTTGACCAGTACCTTTATCTGACTCCTCCCATGCTTTATTCTGTAACCTGTCAGCCCTTTTTCCTGTTCCCTGCTGCCATATCTTTTGATATCTTTTGCTTTTGTTTTCTTATGCTTTTAATATCTTTTGCTTGATTTGATGAGATCTTTTTCCTCTTTTTAAGGGATTGTGTTCCCTAGGGTTTCCCTATATATAATACTATTTTCTTAACACTACACACACAAACACTTAAACTCCCCTCTGCTCTCTTCTCCTTGCCCTCTGCCGTTGTTCCTCAGCCGCCTCCTCTCTCTGCCTTCGTCTTTTCCCTTGTCCTGCCCAGATTTCCGGTAATATATAATATATAATAATTTGTTAAAGATACATATTGCTATGCTAACATAAATTCTAGACATAAAAACCAATCGTTAAACCAATAAACTCTTATTTATAGGTTAACTTGTGCTTGTTTAAA